>NC_077227.1:69582751-69880251 GCF_027887165.1 Monodelphis domestica | reverse complement strand
CATAACAACCTTATAGAGTAGGCTTTATTATTATTATCCTTCTAAAGATGAAGAACTGAGGCTGAGATATTTGTTCATAGAGCTAATAAATATCTGAGGTAGGATTTGAACTTAGCTCTTTTTGACTTAAGGTTCAAAAGTCTAACCATTATACTGCCAAGTTGCCAAGGAAAACATACAATTTCAACTACTTTTCACTTTCTTCTTTTCTCTTTGTTAAACTTTAGGATTTTTTAAAAGTTGTTTCCCCTTCTTCTCAGGCAGATAGGGTAGGTAAAAGAGATCAGAAACTACATACAGTAAAAACATGGCTTTGATTTAAAGGATTTTATTCATAATTACAAAAAAAAAGAAATACAATACAACTGGCAGGAGTGGTAATGTTCAATGAAAAAAAATCCCCAAATATCCATGGTATATAACAATACTCCCCTTCTTTACTATTTGTTGGCCTTTCACCCTATCCTTCTAGTTAGTTTCATTGAATCTCTTGATCCTTCCCCCGTTTCCAAATCAAACTTAATGGCAGCGCCGTGAATTAGGAGAAAACCTAACATGGAATCTAAGGAGCAGGTGATATGTCTATCCTCCCAATTATTAATGGAACACATTGTACTAACACATTCACCCAAAGAAAAGTTATGTGTAAGTCACATTTAAAAAAATAAAATCATCTGAAGTGGACTATCCAAGGTAAGCAAGAAACTGTCCTCCATTTATCTTTTTACATATTCCTGGTTTTCCTGAGAGTGGATTTGCTTAAAGCAAGTCCCACCTATATAGGATATGGATTCTTTCCTTCCCTATCTCTTAGGGAAAGGTTGCCAAACCCTTAAGATAATAATGCTCACGTTGAATTATATGTAGTGTTGTGGGAAAAGCCAAGACCCAAGAGAGCTGAATGATTGTGTTGGCTCTGCCAGGAATTGGTCTTGGGGGGGTCCTGAACAAATCACTTCATATTTCTGGTTCAATTTCTGCATCAATAGAAGGAAGCTATTAGAGTAGATGCTTTTAAAGACTCATATTAGCTCTAACATTCTATGGTTATATGAACACAGCCATCTGAGAAGGATGACTAATAGGACTATTATCTCACTTGGTTTTTTATTTCTATTATTTTTGTGGCTTCTCTGGCTGTTCCCTTATATAACACTGACATAAGTGACTGGCTGAATAGCAATGTATTTTTGCAAAAGAGTGGCCCTGCTGAGACAAAAAACCCCTGATTTCATTCAAATTTTGTGACTCTGTGGCAAACTCATGAGAGGTGAGGGACACTCAATACTTTGTATTGGAACTAATGTTCCACAACTCTTCCTAATGATCATCCTTCTCATTTTTATGATACTTTAAAATTTATAAAGCACTTTCCCCACAACAACCCTGTGAGATAGGTAGTATGAGATGCATCCCTATTTTACAGATGAGAAAATTGAGGTTCAAAGGGTAACTACCTTGCTTAGAATAACACAGAACATAGCTAGTAACAGATCCAGGGCTCAAACCTAGGTCTTTGAAATTGAAGACCAGTATCTGTGCCACCTTACATTTGTAGAATGTATTATAGCTTTCCCATGTTCCCATTCATTAGTAGCTCACTTGATCCTCACAATTCCTTGTTAGGTAGGGCAGAAATGACTGTGAAAATAATAAGTTCATTGAAACAGAGCGGCCAAGTGATTTGCCCAAGGTCACATGGCAGAATCAAGAATATTCATCAGAATAATAGCAGAATCAGGGCTAGAACCCAGGTCTCCTAAGGCTTAATCCAATGATATTTCTACTATCCCTTGTTGCCTTTTCAAGGAACTACCATTCCAGGGCAGTTCCATGGAGAGAGATGGGACTTAAAATACTTGTGGGTGTATATACGGATACAGTATATGCAGATGTATATGGTTCAGTCTAATGAATTTGAACTTGAGCAACATTTGCAGTTTCTGGATCATCCCCAAGCACTAATGTGTCATTTCCTCGGTGGACTTGGATACTTAAGTATCTGCTTCCACCAGTGGCAAGAATCAGTTATCTCCATTCCAAACCCTGTAGTACAGAGGATGAAAGCATAATCTATCATTTTTTTGTCTTGAAAACCTAGACAATATATTTTGCTCTTCTCCTTTAATAGTGTAGTTTAATGAGCATTTTCAGCTCACCATTGACCTCCCTTTGACTGTGTGTGCTTTCCTAACAGCTCTCAAAATACTGCCTTTGAAGTTGCTTTATTCAGGTCAAGACTGAACATTATTACTAGCTTCTCCATTCTGTTTCTCAAGGAATGTTTAGCATTTGGAAGCTAGCCTGTTGAGAACAACCTGAGCTGGCATCACACTATATAGAGGTCTCATCACATCTGGCAGGAGTTCTGTTCCTAGTCTGAGATTCTTTTGGGTCAGGCTGCTCAGAAATAATGACCAAACAAGCTTCAGTTTTTCCAAGAATGAGGAGGAACAAGAGGACCTATGAAACCCCATCCAATGGCAACTTGAACATCGGTCAACAAATGAACACTTTGTCTGCAGTGGGACATTTGGTAAAGTTCTAGAGGAGACTACGGTCAACTATAATCTAGTGATTAGCATCTACGTTCTAGGTCACTGAAGAAATTATTTCCACTGCAAAACGGAAAAGGAGATTGGCAGAGAATCCATGCAAATGAACAGTAAATACTTGTACAAAAAACGAGTGACTGTGCCATCTGAATTGCTTTTAGCTGAATCTAGAAGTTGTCAGGGACAAGGACAGTGGGATGAGGGCCTTGAGAGTGGCCACGGGAAATTTCTCAGAAGTAAGGCTTGTTGTCCATAGCCTTCTTTTCAAACTTCTGCTTGAGCTCAGAAACAAGGGCAGATTGGACAGGACTCTCCAAAGCCTTTTCCTTCAGCAGTTTACGGGTGTGCTTGGGAGTCAGTGAGCCAGAGACTGTGGGCACTGTCCACTCCGTGGGACTGATCTTGGGAATGGGGGTGGGTGGAGGGGGCAGGGCTGGTGCAGTAGGAGGTGGGGTGAACATCAAGCTGTTGTTGTTATGGTTCTCATTGGGCAGTTCATCCTTGACAGCAAATTTGTCTCCTGCATGAGACCTCTTGAATTTGAGCCACTCTGCCCTGATGGTACGGGATGGTGGACTCGGCCTCTTTCGGATCACCCTTCGGATTGGTAGAATCTTGTTGGATTTCTTGTTGCGCCAGAACATGGCAGTGGAGATGAAAACGGTAATGACCACCATGATGGCTATGACTCCAGCCAGCACGCCTACAGCTTTCATGGGGTTGTCTTTAGTTTGCATCAGAAAGGCAGCCATGGGTCCTCTATGCAAGGTCTGTCAAGGAGTATAAACAGAACACAATATATCAGTAGTGACCTCCACCTATGGAAGCTGGATAGGGCATGGTAGCAGTTTTGCTTACTTATAGACGCTTGCTCATGCCAGAGAGGATCAGGCGGGATGGATATACACCTATTTATATATATACCATAGACAGTTTGGGCAATGAGGTGGAGCATGGAGTGGACAGAATGCCGAGCCTGGAGTTACGAAAACTTGAGTTCAAATTTTGTCTCAGATGCTTACTAGCTGTGTGACTCTGGGCAAGTCACTTTACCCTCTTTGTCTCAATTTCCTCATCTATAAAGTGAGCTGGAGAAGGAAATGGCAAACCACTGCTGTATCTTTGCCTAGAAAATCCCAAATGGGGCCATAAAGAATTGGACATGACTGAAAACCAACTGAGCAATAATAGACAATTCAAATATATTCTTATTTTACAAATAAAGAAGTTAAAATTTAGAAAGAAAAATGATTTTATTACCATCATATAGTCAGCAATGAACAAAATCAGAAATTGAGCAATTGGCTTTAAATCCAGAGTTCATTCCATAGCACTATGGTGCTTACATGTTTATAAACGCAGAAACCAGATGTGTGATTTGACTGATAGAGAGAAATCACAAGTGATAAACTCTTCTCTGAGGGCAATCTTGGAAAGCACTGAGAGTTCAGGTGACTTGTTCTGGGTCAAGAAGCCAATATGGGTCATAAATGGAACTTGGATCTAGGTTATTCAGGCTTTGATGCCGGTGCTTTTTCTACTATGTGATATTATCCCTTTCTGTTAAATGGGTGTATGGTCGTTTACATTTTTATGTTTGTTTTCTATCTCCCTACCAATTTGATCCTAGAAGGCAGACTGTCTCTTATATACAGTTGTATTCCCACTGATTGACATTATACAGTAGAAACTCAATGAATAATGGCTGTTGAGGAGAAGGAGGCACTTCGATTTTTGCTACAGCAAAATGGCTAGCTTGTGATGTGATTAAAAAAAACAAACAAAACCCTTCATTAACCTCAGCATCATGTTCAGACCACTGCAAGGAAATCAGATTTAGGATTATATGTTAAGTTTTGCCTTCGGTTATAGGCATGTTTAGGCACATTACTAATGAACTCTGTCTTAAATGAAAAGAACTTTGCTTTTAATGAAAAGAAACTCTGATTTTCTTTTCATTAACAGAAAAGAAAATGCTTTGGCTTACTTTTGAATTAACTTGGAAATATATGAAGAAAGAATCCAGTTGTAGCTGGATAGACAGAGTGCTGAAGATGATCCTTTCTTGAAGGGAAGCTGATGATAGTTGACATTTAAATGGAGTGTTACAGCTTACAAGTCCCATGTATCTACATCTATGTGTGTGTATCATTTACAGCATAGCGTAGTGGATGGAACTAGTCTCAGAGCCGAGAAAACTGGGCTTCAAGGGCTGCCTCTGACTCTATGTGAGCCTAGGCATCATTTAAGGTCTCACTGCTCACCTTAGAGTAGAGGCTGCAGAAAAAGTAGCCAGCCTGAATTGGGAGAAGGAATCTCCTCATGTGGGAGTGTCTTATACCACTGAAATCACAGATTCAATTTCTATCCCCGTCTCGTACTTTGTCAAGACCTCCAGTCCTTTGATCTCTGCATTTGATCCTAATTTTATTTTCCATCCCTTCTCCATTCCGACCATTAGCCAGTCATTTCAGTGTTGTCTTCTTTGCACTTGATCACCTTGCTTTCTTATTCTTCTGTCTTTCTAATTGCAAACCTTGACTAACTCTCATTGTTTGCTTTCCAAGATCATAAGATTTAGTGCTAGAAGAGATTTTAGAATCTAGTTGTTGTTCAGTTGTACAGTTGTGCCTGATTCTTCCTGACCCCACTGGATTTTCTTGGCAAAAATACAGGTGTGGTTTGTCATTTCCTTCTCCAGTTTATTTTACAGATGAGGAAACAGAGACAAATGGGGTTAAGTGACTTGCCCAGGGTCACACAGCTAGTAAGTGTCTGAGGCCAGATTTAAACTCAGGGAGTTTAAGGAGAGGGGCTTTCCTGACTTGAGACCTGACACTCCATCCACTGTACTTATTTAGAATCTACTATAATTTCTTATTTTATAGGTGAAGAAACTAAGGCCAGGAGACTTGCCCAAGGTCACTCACAGAGACTGTAAGTAGCAGAACCAGGATTCAAACTTGAGTCCTCAGATACCATATCGAATGCTCTATCACATGACATATTTGAGTGTCACAGCAACCTTGTGGAGAAGGTAGTACGAAAACTAATAGCCATATTTTATAGTCAAGGGAACTGAAACGGAACAACAGTGACCTAGTCACAGTCACAAAGCTAAAAATAGAGCCAGGCCTCCAAGTCTGGAGTTCTTCTCCCTAATTCCATACTGGCTCCAACCACCAAGGCATCAGGCAGGAGGATTATTGTCACTTCTGTAACATTATACAATCTGATTTAGGATTCTGAAGAGAGTTTTTTTTTCCCCAGGGGAGAGGGTATAAGGTGGCTCAGTGGATTGAGAGGTAGACTTTGAGACAGAAGGTCCTGGGTTCAAATCTGGCCTCAGACACTTCTTAGCTGTATGACTCTGGGAAGTCACAACCCCAATTGCCTAACCCTTCTGCTCTTCTGCCTTGGAACCAATGCACAGTGTTGGTTTTAAAATAAAAGGGAAGAGTTAAAAAAAGAATGGTTTTTTGTTTCAAGATGGGTTATGACAAATGGAATAAGAAGTAGTATTGAAAATCCCTTTTTTCAATGGATAAAACCAAGATCTAGAAAAAGTGGCACTGGATCGAGGGAATGTGAGCTTGGTTTCTACAGGGAGTAAACTAAAAACATCACTTGGACCCTGTTAACGATAGAGCAATATATGGCTCACTCTTTAACTGAATACATGGAGGAGGGTCCTAGAGAGGGAGGCGTGGGCAAGTGTCTTTCTCATGCTCCTCTTGGGCTCACCTCATCCAGGATGTCAATCTTGAGCACAGCTGTGGTACTGAAGGATGGAGAACCTCGGTCCTTGGCCTGCACCAGCACTGACCAGGTGCAGTCTCTGTTCTTGGTGATGTTGTGGATGATGTCCAGAGAGTGGACAAAGGCCTTCAGCCGGATCTCCCCAGTGCTTTCATTGATGTCAAACACGTTGGCAGGTTCTGCCTGCATGATGGAATAGTCTACGACATTGTTTGGCTCCTCTGCATCATGGTCTGTTGCCTGCAGATGAGGAAAGATGGCATCAGACATTGGGAACTCAGGCATTCCCTAAGCAATGATCCTGTAAGGTGACTAAAGAAAACACAACTGATGGTTCTTCTTGGGGAGTGGAAGATGGCAGAATATAGAGTAAGCACTTAACAGGGCTGAATTTGCACATAAGAGTAGTTAATGGCTGATATTTTTCAGTTTAAGGGATTCTAGGGAAACCGTCTCTCCACAAAATAAAGGTATCTCCCTCTCTGCTTGTGAAATTTTCATTTCAAAAAAGTGGTATGGAATGTCATCAATATGAAATTCATTTGCATTAGCATGAGGCTAACCCAGCTAGGATAAAGGGTGGCCATGATATACTGTAAATTAGTATAATCAGGCTGATTATCCCCTAATAGGTTACCTGTAACAGCTGCCCTATGGGAATGAAAATATTTTGAATGATTTGCTTTAGGGAGAGGGGAGATTTGGATGAATGGCTACAGTGAAAGGGATGGAGGAGAAAGAACCAGGAGGCAGGAACAGAAAGGAAGGAGGGAGAAGTCCAAAGACCCCTTCACTCCATCTACTTCTCTTTTCTTCCAAGGGCAGGCCCTGATGTTAAAAAATAGTTTTTGACTTGATTTGGGGAAGGGAACATGCTCTATAATTACTATGGAGGAGGTAGACTTTGATCGATTTCATGTCTTAAATGACAGGCTATAGAGTGGTGTGTGTGTGTGAGAGAGAGAGAGGGGAAAGAGGGAGAGAGAGAGAAAGAGAGAAAAGAAGAACAAGGAGAGAGAGAGGAGAGAATGGGGGACAGTTGAGAGAGAGGGAGAGAGAGGGAAGGAGGGAGGGAGAGAGAGAAAGAGAAAGGGAGAGTGGGAAGGAAGGAGATTGAAGAGAGAGAGGAGAGAGTGGGGAACAGGAGAGAGAGAGAGGGAAAGAAAGAAAGAGGAAGGGAGAGAGAGGGAGGGATGGGGGTTGAGGAGAGAGGGAAAGAGGAGAACAGGAGGAGGGATGGAATCTAGCAATGATTTTTGGTTTCATGATGCTGACCATTCTCTGCTCAAATGCTATATATTAATTTTTGTAAAGAAAAATTAAAATGATTTCTTTGGAGGACTTTGAGAGAATCTCATGCCTTGAGTATTGATGCTAAAAGGCAAAGCAATCACTTGTGGGGGCTGTGTCTATTTGTAAATGCCAAAATAGGGATGTTGCCACAGAGGCAAGCTTTTTTGTTTCTAGAATGGCATATTAGAAAATAAATACAAAATTTCCTTTTGATTAAAAGTGCATTTCAGGGCAGATAGGTGGATTGAACTCCAGGTCTGGAGTCAGGAGGTCCTAGGTTCAAATCTGGTCTCAGATACTTCCAAGCTGTGTGACCCTGGGTAAGTCATTTAACCCCATTTGCCTAGCCCTTGTCTAGTTACTTGTTACTAAAAATAATGTGTTTTTTTTTTAAAGAAAAGTACATTTGCATGCAATTGAAGGTACTAAAGAAGCTCCTTGAATTATGATGGATCTGATGGCTAGTTGTTTCCTCTCCAACAAATTACATGTCCTAGTTATTTGTGAGTCAGGCTTCATTCTAAAGAGCTCAGCCCAGGCCCTTGGTATTTGGACATAGAGAAGCCAAGTTAATTTAGAGGACTGTGTTTGAGACAAGGTAACATAGTAGTCATTGCACTGAACTGAGTGTCCAGCTATGTAACTGGTATTAAGTGACTTCCCAGGGTCACATAGCTGTCACATAGATTTGAACCCAGGAACTCCAGTCTCCAGGCCTGGCTCTATCCACTGAGTCACCCAGCTGTCTCTTCCACCACTGACTTTCTATGTGACCTTGACCATGTCATGTTTCAATGTCCTCAGGTGTAAGTTTCAGATTCTGGAAAGCAATTTGAAATTTGTTCGCTCAGAGTCACTAAACTTCATATAACCTTGACCCAAGTATACTACTCCCCCTCTTTTTTTTTGACCCTTAACTTCTGTATTAGTATCAGTTCCAAGACATAAGAAAGGCAAGGACTAGGCAATCAAGATTAGGTGATTTGCAAACGTCACACAGCTAGGAAGTATCTGAGGTCAGATTTGAACTCAGCTCCTTCCCAACTCCAGACCTGACACTGTCCACTGGGCTACCTAGCTTCCCTGGCTATACTGTTCCTAAGCCAAAGAGATCAAGGAAGAAAGAAAAGGATCCGTATGAACAAAAATATTTATAACAGCTCTTTTTATGTTAGTCCCAAATTGTAAACTACGCAGGTGCTCACCCTTTGGGGAATGGCTAAAACTGTGGGATATGAATGTAATGGAATATTATTGTGCTGTAAGAAATGACAAAATGTACAGTTTTAGAGGAAACTGGGAACACTTGCGATGCAGTGTGAATTGACAAGAACTAGGAGAATAATTTACACGGTGACAACATTAAAAAGAAAAACAACTTTGAAAGACTATAGAACTCTGATCAATGCATTCATGAACCACGAGTCCAGAGCATTAAAGATGAATCATGTCACCCCCTTCCTATCAGAGAGATGATGGACTTAAAGCCCAGGATGAGACATTCTTTTTTTGAGTGTGACCCGTGTGGGAATTTGTTCTTCTGGACTATGCACATTGAATGCAAGAGTTTTGCTTTTTTTTAAAAATTGTTCAACTGAGGAGAAAAGGAAAAGAATAAATCTTTATAAATATTTTAAAAGCCAAATTAAAAAATTGAGGACTGGCTTATCTGGTCTTCTTAGTGCCCTTTCATCTCTAATATCGAATCAGAATTCTATGATTTCCTTATTTCCCTTGATGATAATGGTTTGCATGGCATGGAGTCTATCCATACCATTTAAAAAATGGGGCCTTCCCCTAAAGGGTCGGTCTAGTAACCCACCTCAATTTTTACTGGGGTTCCTAGGACCATTGTCGTCTCCTGAATGTTTTCATCAAACTCTGGGGAGTGGTCATTGACGTCAAGCACTGTGACGAACACTTCAGCAAGACTGTACTTGCCCTCTGTGTCTTCTGCCTTCACGTAGAAATTGTACTTGGAGGTAACCTCAGCATCGAGGGCAGCCCAGGGCTGAGTATAGATGATTCCTGCAGATGGGTGGATCAGGAATCTGGGAAGATCAGATGACACGTCATTTATATGGACGAGAAACCAACAGGCAAGACATTAAAATATGAACCAACCCATTCTTCTCTGACAGTCAACTCACATTCTCTCCAAACTTCCCTAGGGGGAGAGAAGGGTTGAAGTATTCATGTTTTCCTCTCTTAGAATACGATTTCTGGTATTAATAAGTTGTTCAGTTTCCTATATGTGAATTCTCCAGATCATTGGCTGCCAAGCCTCACAAAGAACCTCTTATGTATGGGAAAGCTAGTGGAGTCAGTCAATGCACCAATAGTTATTAAACTCTATTTTCCTGGCACTGTGCTCAATGCTAGGGATACAAAGGTGGGCAAAACAAGGTCTTTGCTTAAATGAGCTCCCATTCTAATTCTAAATGGGAAAAATGACATGCCAACAACTACGAACATAAGTGATATATACAATATAAATAGGGTCTCTCCAAGTTCTTTCCAAATGGAGAGGCCACTTTAAAAAAAGTTATCATCTAGCAAGTCAGGAAGGTATAGGCTGTAATAAACCTGAGACCAATATCACACTTATTTCCTTAATTTATTCATTGTCTTGGTTGAAAAAAATTGTGTGCGTGTGAGAGATGGTGGGGAGGGGTGGAGAAATGGAGAGAGAGGGAGAAAAAAGGAGAGAGAGAGGGAGAGAAATGCTACCTACCAGAGAGATAATGGACCTTTGCATCAGGGGAAGTTTGGATTAATTAATGACTGTGAGATCATAGGATTTTGAAATGAAAGTCATTTTAAAGATCCTATAATCTATGCCTTTCATTTTACAAAAGGAGAAACTGAGATCGTAGGAGGATAAGTGACTTACTCGACCAAGGTCACACAGATAGCAAGGACCAGAGTGGGGATTCAAACCCAGGTTCTTTGATTTCAAATCTAGGTTATGTAGTATCAGTCCCTGTCCTCTGGGAGATATTGGCTCTGAGTCACTTTAAGCAGCAGGAAGATGACTAGTTTCATAGTTGTTCAAGGGTCTCCTAGACAGCTAAGGCAACCAGTAAGTGTTTGACTTAATTCTTCTGGAGAGGGCTGGAAGGACCTATCAACGCCTCCACCATGGCAGCATCTGGACCTTTTCTTTCCACTTGATTCACACTTGACCCTGACTTGCTTCTTACCTTCTCTGTCTTGGATTTTTTTCTCAGCTTAGTGAATTTTATCTCATTTCTCCTCATTGATTCCAATGTTCTTGGAAAGCTACTTATTAGCTATTTATTAGTTGGCACAGGCAGACTCCTCTTTCTGAGCTCAAATCTGACCTCAGACACTTACTAGCTAGCTGTGTGATCCCAAGCAAGCCATTTAATCCTCTTTGCCTCAGTTTCCTCATCTGTCAAATGAGCTAGAGATGGAAATGGCAAACTATTCCAGTATCTTTGCAAAGAAAACCCCAAATGGCGTCATGAAGAGGCAGACATGGCTGAAAAATGATTGAACAACAAGCAGTATGAGCTTAGTAAGAAACTGCTTTTCTTCTTAGGATATTATTTTCTTATCTATAAAATGAAGGGTTTAGACTAGACAATCTATATGTCTCTTCCAACTAGTCTATGGTGAGAGGTCTGGTTGACCACCATCATGCCTTTCCCTTTCATCTGGCAATCCCAACTGCTAATGTCTGCTGGGAGTAAAGTTGGACTCCAGCTGCTCTCTCTTTCTTCTATATCCCAGATTTGTTTGACTACTGAGGTCTTTCATTCATTCATCAAACAATGATTTAGTGCTTAGTATGTACAAATGGCTAGATACAGAGGGAGATATACTAATAAATAAAGCTTGGTTTCTGTCCTCCAGGATAAAAAAGAAGGGAAAGGGGGAAAACATTTATTAAATGCCTACTCTGTGCCAGGCACTGTGCTGTATACTTTCTAGGATTGTTAGAAGGATCAGATGAGATTATATTCATGAAATGTTTAGTAAAATGCCTGGAATGCTTATTTCTTCTTGACCCAAGCTTCAGAATGTAGGAAATTCTAATCAGGTGCAACCAGATTCCTCCTGAAAACCCAAGAATTTATTAATATTTATAGATGAAGCACTTCTGGAAGGGTAAAAGCCAGAATAAATTGGAAAGTCAGCAGATGTTTAATTATCTGGTTTGTAAGCTTTCTGTTTCTGTCTGACTGTTCTCCCTGCTTTTGATTGCTGTGTGAGAGGAGGAAGCAACTCCTGCCTGGTCTGTTTTCACAGAAAGGTCTCTGAAGCAGAGGAAAGAGTTTCTGCTTTCCCAGATATCTGGAAATCTTCTTGAGATTGGTCTCTAGAGAGTACCTCCACTTTGGAAAAAGGTTTGGATTTGGGAGTCAGAAGACATAGCTTACACTCACTAGGTTACTAGCTTTGGATAGTAATATCCCCTTTCTGAGTCTTGAGTTTTTTCATCTGTAAAATGGGAATAATATTATTTGTACTACTTTTCTCACAAGGAAGAGAACATGCTCTAAATTGTAATATAAATGTGACTGATCATCCTTCTTTTCCCTACATACTTTTTTACTCTTCCCCCCGCCCTGTGTTCCTTTCCTACCCAAATCCCCACAGACTGTGCCAGGGTACTGGGCACCTATGACAGTCTTGTAATTTCTGCCATCATGCTGATGGCATGTGATAATAAGATGAATATTCTGGATTCTGTGCCCAGGACCACAGTTATACTTACAGCTCTGCTCCTGCCCCATAAATGGAGTATTTGACTTCACCCCACAGACCCGAATCTGGATCCATTGCCTAGAAAAGGGGGTTAGACAGAATTCACTCATAGAAATGCCAAATCTGAGAGATAGAAAGAGCCTCAATGGTTATCTAGTCCAATTTCTACCCAAAAGAATTCCCATGATAGTAATTCTGACAAGTGCTTATTAGATATGCCAAGATTTTTTCTCTTTGTTTTTGATCCTAAGTATAACACCCCCTATCGCTCCTTAGAGAGGTTAGTTTCTTAGCCTCCCCAACATTGACCACATGGACATTCTCTCTATTGCCTCACAAGGAGATTTTGGAGTCTGGTCAGCTGCAGAAACTGACCTGAAACTAGTGGTTTCCCTCCCAATGGATCTCAAGTATTGGTGGGACCAGTAGGTTGGGGATCTGAGCAGAATAGAAAGTTCTGAGAGAAGGGAAGACATGCTCCTCAATGGGGCAATTTCTGTGGCTTTGGATTCAATTCCAGAATTTCTCAATGCCATAAAATCTTTAAAAGAAATTCCCCATTTCTCCACCATGCCATTTAGAAAGACAAACTTCACTGAAGAAAAGCACAAGGGAAAAAACCCAGGCAGAACAGTCAGCTGTTTTTGACCTTCTCCATATTGAGTTTTCACTATTGGCCACAGCCCTTCCTAGAGGTCTGAGGCAGATCCCTCATGCTTGCTGTTTTCCTTCAAGCTGAAGGGCAGTGCCTTGGCTGGTACTGACAGATAAATATACAACAATAGCACTAGGAGGCTGGGAGAAGGAGGAATCACATGGCTCTCCATGTGGGGACTATGGTGGCTTTGGAGGTGTCACTTCTTCAGATCTCTTAGCTAACATCCTTTGCTTTCCTTTTCCTGTGACACTTGGGAGACCTAGCAGAAAATAGCTATGAGAAAGCCTCCCCTATTTATCCAAGCATCACAATGCCTCCTAAAGCCTCACCCTAGTTTCTCAGATGCAACCTTAGATGGAGAAGTCATGCTTTGGCGAAACATCCAATCCCAGCACCTTCCCATTTTTATTACCTCCCCTCCTTGGACAATGAACTCTTCATTTCTCCCATCAATTCACCACAAGCACCTTAGCTTTCAATAATAGTCCTCCCCTCCTCATAGCCAAGTTCCTCAGCTTTCCCAACTCACTGCGACAGCCACCACATTAGACCCCCCTGGAGAATTCTCTGGGATCCGGGCAATGTAGTAGTCAGAGGAAAACTTGGGGACGTTGTCATTGGTGTCGAGGAGGTGGATCACAATGTCTGCTGTGGAGCTGAATTTCTCAGGAGTGTTCACTTCCACGGCCAAAAGCTGGCAAGGGAAGAGGAGGGAGGTGGAGGCATTAGGGAAATGCTGTTGAATGCCAAACACAAACTGGGAAGCAAACTTGAGGTGACCACAGAACAAATGTAGCCTTGATGCTCCCAAGGCAGAGAGCCTCTTGTTTAAGGGTGGGTAACCCAAGGCATGTATGCTCAAGATGGCAGAGCAGATGACTGTAGATGGCAGTCAAGCTGACTTCAGGCAAGTCATGAAGCTGGAAATGCTTGTCTATTTTGCCTTTCTGTCTCCATTAATAGCATCCATATCTTTCCCTAGGTGTTTTGACCCTGCCCAAATGGTTCTCTAGTATCTATTCTTGCAGTCCCTGCTGGACCAACTGGCTATTTAATCTCTGCTGCGTGTTAATTGATCACTGAAGTGTTAGCTGGTAACACCTAAAGGTTACTCTGCTCCCATCCTGCTGCTTCTCCATTCCTACTGTTTTTTTTTCTCCCTGGGAACCTGAAGTCTAATGGAGCATTCTTCCTTGGAATCATGGGATTTAGGGCTGGAAGGGATCCTTCTAGTTCAAATCCTTTGTTTTACAAATCAGGAAACTAGAGCCAAATACAGTGCAGTGCCTTTGATGTGGTCTTCATAGTTACTAAGCAGCAGAGGTGAATTTGGATTTAGGTCCTCTGATTCTTTTACGTAGCAGGGAGATTCTTCAAAATACAGCAATATTTACTGGGGAATAGAGAAATAATCTTAGTGGTTACTATAACTCTGATTGCCCTTCTCTGAAAGGAGTTACCATGTCATCCTCTCAGAAATGGAGAATTGACTTTCTAGCTGTGAAAAGTTGCCAACCCTTGATTACATAGAAAAGATGGATGAGTTCAATCAGGACAGGAGTGAATCATGGAATTTGCTCATCCCTGAAAAAATTGGGAAGGGATGGGGCATCAAGACTCACGGGGTAAGATCTTCTGGATTGCACTAAGAAAGAGAAAGGAAGGGTCCATCCCCTAGCCTGGCTCCTCTTTTCTTAACTGAGTTCTTTACAATTCCATGGGAATCTGGAAACTTGCACAGTACCTTTGTTTGTTTGTTTGTTTGAAAACCCTTACCTTCCATCTTGGAATCAATAATTCCAAGGCAGAAGAGTGGCAAGGGCTAGGCAATGGGGGTTAAGTGACTTGCCCAGGATCACATAACTGGGAAGTGTCTAAGGTCAGATTTGAAGCCAGGACCTCCTGTCTCTAGGCCTGGCTCTCAATCCACTGAGCCACCCAGCTGCCCCCTAAATTGATTGTACCTTGAAGGTCAATAACTTGATCTTCTCAAAGTCAATGGCAGCTGAATTTTCCACGATGATGGTGACTTGAGCTTCATTCAGGACAGTCTGGGGAACTACTCTGAAGATGCCTCCAGCTCCTACAAGCCTCAGGTTGAACTTGGCATTTGCTCCCTGGGAAAGAAAGGTAGAAGGGATAGTAGGAGCAGAGGAACAGAGGGTAGAGGTGAGAGTTGGGGAGAGAGAAAGAGATACAATAAATTTTGTGGACACCCCCTCCTTTTTAAAGTCTACATTTCATTGAACATCAATTCTGGAAATGACCTTAGTGACAATGTAGATGAATCCCATCATATTCAGGTTGGGAAAACTGAGGCTTAGTATTTAATTAGCAAGAATTAGTTACTATGGAAAGAAATAAGATGGCCAAGCTTCTCCCCTCTGTATCCCAACTTAAACCTCTCCTTTCCTAATATAGGTACTAGGATTTCCCCCATAGTCCCACATTTTCCCCACCTGATCAGAGTCATTGACTGTGATCCTGAGGCCCCGAAGAATCTCCCCTTCAGATGGATGCTCATACATTGTCAGCTCAAACATATTCTGGAGTCCATTCTCTCCATAGAACGTTGGGGGATGGTTGTTGAGGTCAACTACCCTGATAGTCACAGTAGTTGAAACTTGAGCTGCCAGGACACCACTGGAACTGACCTCTGACACCTATAGGAAGGAACACTGGGGCTTCAGGACTGCAGAGCCAAGTCTAGCTCACTATAGACCTTCAATTTACACAGGGATGCACTCATACATAAACAAATAAAAATAGATATGTTTTATTGTCACATTCCATTCAGTCACCTAGTTTTCCACCCAGGCCATCTTGCCATCTGCTGCTTCTCTCTCCTTGTACCAACATCTTTTACATCTGGTCTGGGCATTTGGATCTGGATCTCTACACTCTGTCCCTCCAGAATCCATAGTCCTAGGAGATGGAGTGGTTAAACCACTCATCTTTGTAGTTCTCTGCCTTGGACAAAGTTGATTTGATTGTAAACTAGCCCAATTAGCTCACTATGGCTAGTGGTCTAGCCCTACAGGGGCTATATGGTCCTGGACACTGGATCATGTTTCATCTTCATATTCCATCCAGCTATCTAGTCATCTGCCTACTAGACCTATCACCCCAAGTGTGTACCCTTATATCTTCTTCTCCCACCTTGTTCTAATTAAATCAAGAATATAGTGTCATTACTTCTGTAAAGATATTGTTTTTGATTGATCTATCAAGTTAACATTCCTGTGACTCACAAGACCAAAACTCTTTTTTCTGGTCACCTTTCTTCTATATGTTGGCTTTTCCTTTTAGACAATAAGTTCCTTGAGGACAGATATTGTCTCTTCTCTTAACTGTATCCCTAGGGTTGGCAAAGTGTGAGAACTTAATACATATTATTCATATATGTAGATGGAATTACTCCAGATCTCTGGATATATAAACACCCACAACATCAGGATATAATTTTCAGTAGAGGAGAGTTTCCAAATTTGTAGAGGACCTGTGTGTGAATCTTGACTATTACTCTTACTAGCTCTTTGACCTTAGGAAAGTTGGTTATATCTATGATCTTATCAATCATGCAAATGCTACTCCCAACAATCCTTCTACTTCCAAATACATAAACACCTAGAGGTCCTTGACTGGTCTTATATGTAGGCAAAGTACACACTGGTATATGTAGTATGATTTTCAATAAAACCCCCAAAGCCTCCTACTTCCTCAAAGCCCCCCCCAAAAAAACCTCTTGACTAGAAAACTAGCTAATATCTGAAATTCTAGGCAATAGTAGGAATTTAAATATTTAGAATATAGTTCCACCTTCATAAGACACAAGTCTCCCCTGGGAAGATTAACAGCTTGTGTGTTATCAGTCACTTACATACCAGCAAAGAATATTCTTTCTTGTTAGCAGATATTAATGTTAAACAGTGAGGGATTATATGGGGGAAGACTTTAGGGATTCCTGGGAAACTGGGATGGGAAGCTAGAGGAACAGAGGTGATAAGCCCATATATACTGGGTTGCTTTCATACAGTATACTGGCAAATTCTCCCCAAAGCTAGATTCTTGAGTGGTGTAAGACTTTCTGGGACCCATGGGAACCCTGTAATATAATAGGTAGGCAGCAGGCAAGGACAAGACTCCTTGCTGTATTCCCCACCCTTTCCTAGAAAAGGTGTGCCCCAACCTGGATTCCTGAAAGTTGGTTGTTGCTTGGTAAATTATAACCCAAGTTAAGCCTGCCTTCAGGGACTCCAAGAGATCCTTTTTTGTGCTCTTTTTCCCATTCTGGTTTTCCCTAAGTGTTCCAGCTTTCCATCCTGATTTTCTAGACCCTTCCTGTCTAAGAGGAAAGTCATTTATTAGTGTTATAATGAAAAGAGCCTTGTCTCTGCTATTTTCTCAAAAGGGTATATAACCTTTAAAAGGAGACAAGGTTGAATGCCTGTGGAAACTTTAGGCAAATGATTTCTTTCTCTCCCAGCCTCAGTTTCCTTATCTATAAAAGAGGGATGAAAATGCTTGTGCTGCTTCTTCACAATTTTGTAAAGATCTCTTTTTAACAAGATTATATAAATAGGATCCATTAGGGGAGCTAGGAATTTAATATTACCCCCAAATCTACTACACTCAAAGAATTTCTAGTGGTAGAATTTCATACATTTGTGATAGATGGGGGAAATTGTTCTATGCCCCTGAAATTATAGAAATGATGTGTCATTCTATCTTCCAACAATAGCAATCCTTCTTCAAGTTCCTGAGAATCATTAGAACTTATTCTCTGTACAAAAATATAAATTGCCTAGACTAACAGAAGAAGAAATAGATTTCTTAAATAATCCCATATCAGAAAAAGAAATCCAACAGGCCATCAAAGAACTTCCTAAGAAAAAATCCCCAGGACCTGACAGATTCACCAGTGAATTCTATCAAACATTCAAAGAACAGCTAACTCCAATACTATACTATTTGACATATTTGACATAATATTTGACATAATAAGCAAAGAGGGAGTTCTACCAAACTCCTTTTATGACACAAACATGGTACTAATTCCAAAGCCAGGCAGGCCAAAAACAGAGAAAGAAAACTATAGACCAATCTCCCTAATGAATATAGATGCAAAAATCTTAAACAGGATACTAGCAAAAAGACTCCAGCAAGTGATTAGAAGGGTCATCCACCATGATCAAGTAGGATTTATACCAGGGATGCAGGGCTGGTTCAATATTAGGAAAACCATCCACATAACTGACCACATCAACAAGCAAACCAACAAGAACCACATGATTATCTCAATAGATGCAGAAAAAGCCTTTGATAAAATACAACACCCATTCCTACTAAAAACACTAGAAAGCATAGGAATAGAAGGGTCGTTCCTAAAAATAATAAACAGTATATATCTAAAACCATCAGCTAGTATCATCTGCAATGGGGATAAACTAGATGCATTCCCAATAAGATCAGGAGTGAAATAAGGATACCCATTATCACCTCTACTATTTGACATTATACTGGAAACACTAGCAGTAGCAATTAGAGAAGAAAAAGAAATTGAAGGCATCAAAATAGGCAAGGAGGAGACCAAATTATCGCTCTGCAGATGACATGATGGTCTACTTAAAGAATCCTAGAGATTCAACCAAAAAGCTAATCAAAATAATCAACAACTTTAGCAAAGTTGCAGGATACAAAATAAACCCACATAAGTCATCAGCATTTCTACATAATTCCAACACAGCTCAGCAGCAAGAACTAGAAAGAGAAATCCCATTCAAAATTACCTTAGACAAAATAAAATACTTAGGAATCTATCTCCCGAGACAAACACAGGAACTATATGAACACAACTACAAAACACTTTCCACACAACTAAAACTAGGCTTGAACAATTGGAAGAACATTAACTGCTCATGGGTAGGATGAGCCAATATAATAAAAATGACCATCCTACCCAAACTCATCTATCTATTTAGTGCCATACCCATGGAACTTCCAAAAATTTTTTTTACTGATTTAGAAAAAACCATAACAAAGTTCATTTGGAAGAACAAAAGATCAAGGATATCCAGGGAAATAATGAAAAAAAAATACAAAGGAAGGTGGCCTTGCAGTCCCAGATCTCAGACTATATTATAAAGCAGCAGTCACCAAAACAATCTGGTACTGGCTAAGAGACAGAAAGGAGGATCAGTGGAATAGACTGGGGGCAAGCGACCTCAGCAAGACAGTATATGACAAACCCAAAGATCCCAGCTTTTGGGACAAAAATCCACTATTTCATAAAAACTGCTGGGAAAATTGGAGGACAGTGTGGGAAAGATTAGGTTCAGATCAACACCTCACACCCTACACCAAGATAAATTCAAAATAGGTGAATGACTTGAACATAAAGAAGGAAACTATAAGAAAATTAGGTGAACACAGAATAACATACATGTCAGACCTTTGGGAAGGGAAAGACTTCAAAACCAAGCAAGACTTAGAAAGAGTTACAAAATGCAAAATAAATAATCTAGAATACATCCAATTAAAAAGTTTTTGTACAAACAAAACCAATGTAACCAAAATCAGAAGGGAAGCTACAAATTGGGAAACAATCTTCATAAAAACCTCTGACAAAGGTTTAATTACTCAAATTTACTAAGAACTAAATCAATTGTACAAAAAATCAAGCCATTCTCCAATTGATAAATGGGCAAGGGACATGAACAGGCAGTTCTCAGCCAAAGAAATCAAAACTATTAATAAGCACATGAAAAAGTGCTCTACATCTCTTATACTCAGAGAGATGCAAATCAAAACAACTCTGAGGTATTACCTCACACCCAGCAGATTGGTTAACATAACAGCTATGGAAAGTAATGAATGCTGGAGGGGATGTGGCAAAGTGGGGACACTAATTCATTGCTGGTGGAGTTGTGAATTGATCCAGTCATTCTGGAGGGCAATTTGGAACTATGCCCAAGGGGTGATAAAAGACTGTCTGCCCTTTGATCCAGTCATAGCATTACTGGGTTTGTAGTCCAAAGAGATAATAAGGAAAAAGACTTGTACAAGAATATTCATAGCTGCACTCTTTGTGGTGGCCAAAAATTGGAAAATGAGGGGATGCCCTTCAATTGGGGAATGGCTGAACAAATTGTGGTATATGTTGGTAATGGAATACTATTGTGCTAAAAGGAATAATAAAGTGGAAGAATTCCATGGAGACTGGGACGACCTCCAGGAAGTGATGCAGAGCGAAAGGAGCAGAACCAGGAGAACATTATACACAGAGACTGATACATTGTGGTATAATCGGACGTAATGGACTTCTCCATTAGTGGCGGTGTAATGTACCTGAACAATCTGCAGGGATCTAGGAGAAAAACACAATCCACAAGCAGAGAATAAACTGTGGGAGTAAAAACACCGCTGAAAAGCAACTGCTTGACTACAGGGGTTGCGGGGATATGACTGAGGAGAGACTCTAAATGAACACTCTAATGCAAATACCAACAACAGGGAAATGGGTTCAAGTCAAGAACACATGTGATAATCAGTGGAATCGTGCGTTGGCTATGGGAGAGGGAAAGGTGGTGGGAGGGGGGGCGGGGAGGAAAAGAAAATGATCTTTGTTTCCAATGAATAATGTTTGGAAATGACCAAATAAAATAATGTTTAAAATTAAAAAAAAAGAATTTATTCTCTGACCCTTAAACAGATAGAAATTCAATCAAAGTTATTAATAGGTTCATGGAGAGCTTTCCCCAGTTCTTACCTGTACTCTCAGCTCGTATACCTCCTTCTTGAGCTGGCTGGGGGACACTACAACAGAGATAGCTCCTGTGGTTTCATTGATCCTAAAGGCTTCATCACTCCCTGTTTCAAAACAAGAATAACTACAGTTCCCTAAAAGGCCAAAAGGAGAGGAAGGCCTACAGTAGGGAGCAAATGTTTGAACAGAAATAAAGTATTCTCATCAAGATGGAATTCTGGGATCCTATATCTGCAGGCTTGTCTCCCATAGGCTTGAGTTTTATATTGTGGTGATGCTGGGGGCAGCTAGGTAGCTCAGTGGATTAAGAGTCTGGCCTAGAGACAGGAGATCTTGGGTTCCAATCTGGTCTCAGATGCTTCCTAATTGTGTAACCCTGGGCAAGTCACTTCAGTCCCATTGCCTAGTTCTTACTGCTCTTCTGCTTTGGAACCAATACATAATATTATTGATTCTAAGGTAGAAGGTAAGGGTTAAAAACTATAGCAATGCCTGTACTTATATATATGAACAAGATTTATAATATTTACTATAGGAGACCTGTAGTATCTTTTACTTTTCTAGGCTGCTTGTGTACTGCCCCCCTCTAATCTAGATTGAAACCCCCAGACATGGGCATGAAAGCAGAAACCACGGTGTTCAGAATATCTGTACTATTGTCTTCTTTTTTTGAGTTTTGAGTGGCTTAATGCTCCATTGAATAATGTAACTTTGGTCCTTACCATCTTTCATGTATATTAGTTTCAAAAATGGAAAGTGGGCGCCCAGAAGTTTATGAATCAAAAGTAAGAAGACAAGGCATCCGGGGCTCCTTTCTTCAAATATTTTCTAGAACTCACCATTCACAAAGTTGTAGAGCACCATGTTAGGGTTACCCCGATCACCATCTACAGCAACTACTGTTAGGATCTCTGAACCCTGGAAGAAAATAGAGAATAGTTACATGATGGCAATAGAGAAAAAAGAGATTCTTGAATTTCACAATATAGAATAATCCTGAACAGGCATTCCCAAAGCATTCCTGCTCAAGAGAAAGAAAAGCCCAATCATATTGGGAAGGGACGGTGCATCAAGACTCAGAGTGTGTAACCTTTTATATGGCACTGAAAAAGAGAAAGGAAGGGTCCATGCCCTAGTCTGGTTCCTCTTTTATTGACTGAGTTCCCTATAATTGCAATGGCCAGAACCTAGAAACTTTCATTGTACCTGGATAGTTAATAGTTTAGTAACCCTTGGTCACACTCTGACTCCCATTTCAGTGATCTATTCATAGTATCAAACTGACTTCCAAAGAGATTACAAGAATGGGATGTAATGTAGCCAAGACACAGTAGAGGATGTGGTTATTTAAAAGGAATGATGAGGGTTTTAACTGCCTGCATGAGTGGCAATGACAGGGTTAAAGGGGAAATCAAAGACAACCTAGATTCTTTGCCAGTTTTACCAGGATCAGGTATCCCCTCCAAAAAGCTATATCCTCACTCACCGGATGGGAATCTTCATAGACATAGCCATAATATGGTGTGCCAACAAAGATGGGTGCTGTATCCTGGACATCATCCACATTGATAGTAATGGTGGTGGTAGCTGAGAATACCACATAATCTCCTCGGAGCCTCCCTCCACCATCCTGGAGGATGAGACAAGAATCAGAATTGGGTCCTAAAACCCAAGGATGCTTACCATTTTGTTAGGCAGATAAGATATCCACCATGAGACAATTAGTAAAGAATGCATCATGGTTGATAGTTGAACATTTAATTCCAATATATATATATAGCTATACATCTATCTGTCTCTGTCTTTCTCCTATAAGTGGTATTACAGATCATGAGAGTGGGGCATATATAGATGAAAGCTGGAAAACCAGAGAATACTTCATGAAGGTGAGATAAACTGGGTCTTGAGGAATAGGTAGGCTTTGCTTAGGTGAGAAGAATGTAGAAAGAAAAAATAGTTATTTGTGAAGGAATATGGATAAACTAGAATTCAATACTTCAGTGATCATAATCTTCAACATGTGTGCTGTTTCCCTCAGTGGAAGAGTAACCTCATTGATAATTTTACTGATCTCATTCATATTTTCTCATCATTTTGTCCACATTTTCAATAATAACAACTAGCATAATAACTAGCATAGATTCCCAAAACACTTTACAAATATTAATGTGTATCTACCTGACATTCTAGACATCTAAGATAGTTTTTTCTCCCCCAAATTCAAGGGTATCATTTAAGTCCTTGGATGGCCTATCTCTTTTATCCTTTGCTTTTGCTCCATGTTTTTTTTTTCCTTTTTGCTGGATAAAATCTCTTTTCTAATCACAGTTACCTGAATGATATTCCTTATGCCACTACTTAATAATAAATCATAGTTGGTAGCATGCTGTAGCTTGCTTATGTACACTATTACCTATGTCTTAGCTATTTGGGTCATCCACAGTTTGGATTCTTTTGAGTTTATGATGTAAATCCTGGTTTACAATCAAACCTTATTCTCAGGAGAATATTGACATTAAAGAGATGGTGTCAAGGAGGAATATTATATGGAATATGTCATGGGTAAGAAAGAAAGAAGGGGAAGGGAAGCAATATGATACCAAAGAAACAGCACATGGTTTCAAATTCAAGCTCTGATCTTTATTATATGTGTGACTTGGAGCAAATCATTTAACCTCTCTTAGTCTCAGTTTTCTCATCTATGAAATGAGAGATTTTAGACTAGCTGATCTCTGGAATCCCTTTAAGATCAAAATCTTTGGTTCTGTCATCTTAGAAAAGAAAGTAAAATGAGAGAAAGGAACAAAGCAGTTCATGGGGAAGAAGATTTTAAAAGTAGAGCAACAAATAAGAATCTCAAGGAAAGGAATGGTTGTCATGTTGGATGTCACTTTCTGGCATAAAGCAGCTGTCCAGGCTAACTAAATTTACTGAATTCGGTTCAATTTCCTCATTTGAAAAATGAGGGGACTTAGGGGCAGTTTTTAGGTAGCACAGTGGAAAGAGTGCCAGGGCTGAAGAAAGGAGGATCTGGGTTTCAATATGACCTCATACACTTCCTAGCTGTATGACCCTGGGCAAATCAATTAACTCTAATTGCTGAGTCCTTGCTGTTCTTCTGTTTTAGAAAAGATACTAAGAAAGAAAGTAAAGATTTAAAAAAATAAGGGGAATGGGGATTGGACTAGATAATTTCTAAGGCCCTTCCTAGTTCTACAGTCTAGGAATCTATGCTATGAAGGAGGAACAGCATAAGTAAAGGCATACAGACAGGACTGGGTATTGTAGTAGGGATAGTGAGGAAACTGGCCTGGCTGTGGGGACAAAGAAAGGAAATACTTTCTTGGAGATAAAGTCAGGTATCCATATTTACAAAGGGAAGCCAACCTCAAGGTCATGTATTCCTCACTGCATAGGTGTTCCTACTTAGGAGAGCAGCAGCTCAATGAAACTAGCTCTTACCTTGAAGATGTTAGCATGGTACATTGGAAAGATCATTGAGTCTAGGGTCAAAAGATCTGGATTCAAATCTCACCCTTAGTGTTTATTATCTATGAAATCTTAAGAAATTCACTCAGTCTCCCTGGGCTTGTTCCCATAACTGTAAAAGGAGGAAATCAGACAAGATGATCTCTAAGGTTCCTTTGAGGCTCCAAATCTCTGACCTATGATCCTTGAGCCAGACTAGACACTTACTTCTTTGCTGTTGCTCAGTCATATCTTACTCCTGATGACCCCATTTGGGGTACTGGAATGTTTTGCCCTTTCCTTCTCCAGCTCATTTTACAAATGAGGAAATCGAAGGAAACAGGGTGAAGTGACTTGCCTAGGGTCACACAGCTAGTAAGTGTCTAAGGCTGAAGTTGATATCATGAAGATGAATCTTCTTGATTCTAAGCCTAGTGCTTGATCTGCTACACTATTTAGCCACCCAAGAGAATTACATATAAATGAATGTATAAATATATTGGTAGGGTTCTCCCTCTACCAATGCAGATTATGATTAACCAGTCTTTAGGAATTGCTGTTGCTAAAGTTTTCACGACTCTTCAGCAAACCTGATGATGAACCTTTGTGCCTTAGCCAGACTGGTCATACACTGACAGGCATAAAATACCCCATCAAGCCCAAATTTGGCAGAAACTACAAGAACTTGCACTCTGAGAACACAGGAGATGTATTATGGTATGGAGTCAGAGGACCTGAGTTTAAATTATGTTTCTGATGCTTATTATTTGTGTGATCTTGGGCAAGTCTTTGACTCTTCTTTTATAAAATGAGGGGGTGGTTTCAGAGGTCTTTCAGGCCCTCCCAACCCCTGATCTGTGATTCTAGAGACTATGACTATCAGGTTCTCTTTATAGGGAAGAAAAAACAGCTAATGATCTTTTAAAAATGATATTTCATTGATAAATATTAACAACCATTATTATTTCCATAAACAAAGAAAAATGAAAAAAAGTATTATGCATGAAATTTTGTTATGAAAATTAAAAATCTATTTATAATAAAATGAATATGTTGATTTCAAAATTGTCCACTTTGTCTGTATCTTCTGGACTTCCTTCATTCTGTGTAAGCGTCTTTCCTGAGTCTGGTGTGTGGGTATGTTGGAGGTCTGTCATGCCAGAACAAATGTAGCTTTAAACAGAGAGGAGAACAGCCAGCCCACTCTGTCTCTTGGAACAGAGGAGTCAAACTCACTATCTATTCAAAGGTGGCCAGAGGCAGATTAAAATGTAATTGGAAATATTGAATGAAGCAAATAAAAATAGAATAGAGCATAGATCATGTTAATATGCAGTTTTCTAAGTCACTACGTGGCCTGTAGGGATTCTTATGCATGGTTTAGTGGTCCCTGGTTCAATGTGAATTTGACACTAAGTCTTAGAGGAACGATTCAAGTTGAAGCTGGAAACTGGAAGGAGAGAAGCTTCATGATCTCTTGGCCAGGAGAGCTAACCTTTCCTAACAGAGCCCAGCAATGAGCTATGGGGCCCCTGCTAGCAGCAAACCCATGAGGTGAGCATGGAGCAGTAATCTGCTTGGCAGAGACTATGAACTAAGTCAGTGAGTCTGGGAGAGACTACATGCCTAGTATAGAGGGCATGATCCCAGCAGGGCAGAGGAACTGAGAGAGGCATTGCCAGAAGATGCCAATGGCTCTGTAGCATTGGAGATGTGAGACTGTCTTAGATGTGCCCCCTCTTTCCAGGGATGGCCATGTATTGTGAGAGGATGCCACAGGTTTATATGGGTAATGTTCTACTGCAGGTCTTCTTGCTCCGCCATTTTGCTAAATGGCTTTGCTTGGAAATTAGCTGGCCCAGAGAGGTTATGACTTACTAATGGTCATATAGGTAATATGTAGCAGAGATAGGATTTGACTTAGGTTCATTGACTCTCATTTTTAGCACTTTTCTTACTGTACTAGATGAACTAAGCAGTGCAATGGACAGAGGGCGAGGACTGGAATCAAGAAGAATTATTTTTACAATAAGTCAAATCTGGCCTCAGATACTAGCGATGTGACTCTGGGTAAGTTGCCTAACTCTGTTTGCTTCAGTTTCCTCATCTGTAAAATGACTGTAGAATGAAATTCCAAGAAAATCCCCAAAAGGGTCATAACGAGGCAGGCTGAAAGATCTGAACAACAGCAATGTTTGACTTAGATCTTCCCCTTTTTGATTTTAGAGGAGGAATCGGGAAGGATCACAATATCATAATTCTGGAATTGGAAGGCATCCCAGAGGTCATTTCATTGCCCTCCTTTTACAAATCAGGAAAAATGGTACCCACAGATGATAAGTGACTTGTTCTAGGTCATGGAGGTAGTTAGCCTTAGACTCCAGAGCCAACATGCATTCCATTCTATCGCTCAGTGCATTTCCTTTATTCTGAAGGAGGAAGCACTATTTAAACTAAGAGGAGAGATACAGTAGTTCCCTCAATCCATAATGTCTTTCCTTCAAAAACCTGATGATCCCCCTCCTTTTTTTAAACGCTTACCTTCTATCTTAGTATCAATTTCAAGACCAAAGAATATCAAGAACTACGCCATTGAGGTTAAATGACTTGTCCAGAGTCACATAGTTAGGAAATGTCTGAGGTCAGATTTGAACCCATGATCTTTTGTCTCTCAATCCACTGAGTCTCCTAGCTTCTCCTCTCTTCCTATCTTTGGAAGAACCTGCCTCCTTTAAGATGCAGGTATCCTTATCACTAACAAAGGATGTTCTGCCCTCCAGATGATGGTACCACCCCAGATTTCCAAACCAAATCCCTGTATTACCTTGGCTAAGACAGTGATGAAATGTGTCCTCGACTTCTCATAGTCTAGAGTGGCTCCAACGCTAATGCGTAGCACTCCACTGTGACGATCCATAGTAAACTTGTTGGAGTGGAGATTCTGTAAGAAGGAATGGGCAGAGGAATAAGTCATGTTCCTGTGTGAGCACTGGGTCCCCACCATAGAGCTCTTTTCTAGGAGGATCAAATGGAGCTAAAAGAAGGGTCACTCAAACCCCAATTCTCCCATCATGTTTCCTCTTGGGAAGATATGGCCATGTTGACCTCAGTGAGGGTTGTGCAAGGAGAAATATGCTTGTCAAAGAGCAGAAAGGGTAATGGACTCAGAAAGAGAGAACCCAGATCAAATACCATTTTAGCTGGCTAATATCTGTATGACTTGGGGAAATCATTTAACTTTTCAAGGTCTTGGTCTCCTTACCTCTAAAAGGAGAAGATGGAGGAGGCTCAATAGCTTTTAAAGTACCTTCTAATTTGGGATCTATGATTCTATGATCCTGGCGCTCAGTGGGAGCCTGATGAATGCTTACTGATTAGATGATCCTAATTCATACCTTCACACACCCTCCATATGGAATCAGAGTTGAAAGAGACCTTTCAGCTAGAATATTTTCTCTATGTTACAATAGATAATATTACTTTCTACAGAGTCCATTTCCCCCTAGAGTAGGCAATAACCACTAGCTGTCACCATTCCACCTCCTGCATGCAGTATTCCCTGATCACTCCAACTCGAAGTTCTTTCCTTCCTCTGAACTCCTAAAGCATTTATCATCTAAGTCCTAATATGGTACTCAACAGTGGCCACCATTTTCTTGCTCATTAACTTGTCTTGTGCAATTACTTCACTTTTCCACTTTGATTTTTAGCTGCCTGAGAGCAGAAACCATATATTATTCTTGCCTAGTTCAGGGCCTTGCAAGTAACTTCTTGGATTCATTGACCCTAGTAGCAGGAAATGACCCCCAAAGCACTTGGCTTAGCTCTGTGTCTCCAGGAAGCTGCAATATCCTGGTGTATCACAGCAGAAAGAATATTGAATTTGATGTCTGAGAAACTGGGGTTAAATTCTGACTCTGTAAATTCTGATTGTAAATTCTTTGATGGCAAGGTCTCAGCACTTAGCTCAATCTTGGCATGTAGCAGATGCTTAATAAATGCTTGTTGATGGGCCTAGATGTGTTACTTATGAGCTATGTCACCTTGAACAAGTCATTTCACCTCAATTTTCTTGTTAATTATTCAATACATATTTATTAAGCATCTACTATGTACCCAGCTGGCACTGTGTTGGGCTGAGAATACAAAAACAAAAATGAAACTATTCCTGCCTTCAAAGAGCATATATTCTTTCATCTCTCAAATAATGAAATCCAACTAGATTATTCCCAATGATTATTAATATACCAATATTATGAAACATAAATAAAATGCTAATTTTAAATAATAAATATAATAACATTAATAAGTAATTAGTAATTATTATTAAGAACAATGGTCTTAAACTCAGATAGAGGCAGAGATCATTAAATCAATTTAAAGATCCCTGTGGGCTCATATTGGACTGGAAAGCCATTTGTTAGGGGCAGCCGGGTAGCACAGTGGATAGAGTAACAGGCCTGGAAGTAGGAGGATTTGGCTTCAAATCTGGCTTCAGACACTCCCAGGTTGTGTGACTGGGCAAGTCACTTAACCCCAATTATATAATCCTCAGCACTTTTCTGTCTTAGAATTGATACTAAGGTAGAAGACTAGGGAAAAAGATAGAAAATCACAAATTAATATTTTCTATATTTTATTGTTTTATTTTGTTATATATTCTCCAATCACATTTTTATCTGGTTCCTGAGTGTGGTGGACCACATGCAGCCTGGACAGTGTCTGACACCGCTGACCTAGAAGATTGGCTCCATTTTGAGATCTATAACCAAAATCTCCCCAATCCTGTTTTACAGAGGAGACAATTTAAGTCAAGGGAGGTTGATTAACTTGCAGAAGACTACACAGCCATTTAACGGGTAAGCTGGGAATAATTTCCAGGACTTTAGCCATCAAGGGCTACAATACCACACTTCTGGATGGACTTAAAAAAAAACCCAACAAAATCCTTATCTTTTGTCTTAGAATCAAGACAAGTATTGGTTCCACAGCAGAAGAGTAGTAAGGGCAAAGTAATTAGGATTAAGTGACTTACCCAGGGTCACAGAGCTGGGAAGTGTCTGAGACCCAATTTGAAGCCAGGTCCTTCTGACTCCAGGCCAGGCTATCTATTCACGGGGCCACCTAGCTGCTCCTGGACTTCTTTCTCTTTTTGGTGGCGTAGTGGATAGAGTATGGAGCCTGGAGTCAGGATGACATCTTCCTGAGTTCAAGTCTGGCCTCAGTCATTTACTATCTGTGTGACCCTGGGAGAGTCATTTAAACCTGTTTTCCTTAGTTTCCTCTTGAGCTGGAGAAGGAAATGGCAAACCACTCCAGCATTTTTGCCAAGAAAACCCCAAATGGAGTCACAAAGAGTAAGACATGACTGAAATGGCCGAAGAATAACAAAAAATAGGACAGTGAGGTGGCACAGTGGATAGAGTGTTGGACCTGAAGTGAGGAAGACCTGAATTCATATCTAACCCCAGACACTCACTAGTTGTGTGATTTAGAGCAAGTCACTTAACCCTATTTCCTCAGTTTCTTCATCTATAAAGTGAGCGAGAGAAGGAAATGGCAGACCACTCCAGCTTCTTTGCCAAGAAAACTTCAAAGGGGTCAGGGACAGTCAGACATTACTGAACAACAACAAAGTAGTCCAAGGGAACAATTGAAGTATCTGCAAAAGGACTATAAATAGTGCCCACTCCACCAGCTATTTCTGTTGACTTGATTTAGCAAGCAACACCTCTTGCACTTTGTCAGCAGCAATGACTAAATGATAGTCCAAAATAGTCTTCTTTTTTACTTTTCCTGGAAGAAGGATCTTGTGGAAGAAATGCAGGTACTAAAATCAGTGGGCTGGTGATACAACCTGTCTGTTCTTCTCAGGGACAAGTCTTTTTTCTAGCCTTTTTTAGCCTTCAGTGAGCTTCCTTTCCATTTTTTTTTTCAAATAACAGAGATTCTACAGTCTTGTTTATTTTATATTTGGAGAAACTGAGGTCAAGTGACTTTCCCAAGATCAAATGATTGCCCAAAGTCACTCAGGTAGTATATGGCAGAACCAGGATTTGAACCTTGCTTCTCTCATTCCAAATCCAGCACAATGATTCTATGGGCTTGTCTTTCTGGTCTTATCTCTCCAAGTAGTCTGTAAGCTGCTAGTGAGATCTCAGATATCTAGAAACTTCAGGGGATTTGTGGTAGGTTATAGATTTTCATCTGAAGGGCCTTTAGAATTAATTTAGACCAGTAGCATCAAACTCAAATAAAAACTGTACTGCATATTGACTTAGAAAAACACAAATGAACATTATTTATGTTGCATTGCATTTTTATTTATTTTGTTAAATGTTTCCTGAAGTTTAAATTGTTTCTGGCCACATTCAGGAGTTTTGCTGGCAGTAAAATTGACACCTCTGATCTGGATAGATTTTCTCATTTTACAGGTGAGGAAACTGATGTCACAGAAATAATAAGCAGCTGAGATGAGATTTGAATCCAGGTTCTTTGAATCCAGATCCAGCACTCTTTTCTCATGTCTCCTGTAATTCTGGTAAGCTATATTTTTTCAGGCAACTAAAGGTTTCCTCTTTTTTAAAGGCTATACCTTTGAAACATTTTAAATAATTTTATTTAAACTGTAACCAAAATAAAACCCAGTGTATGTCATCCATGCTATGCTGTTAAAAATCTTTTAAATACCTTTTAAAGAACTGAGTGACTACTTTTCTAAAATGTATCACACACACTCCCTTGCCGGCTTAAATAGAGGACACAACATCATTTAATGTTTTCTTGATGAGTCAGGCCATCTTCATGAAAATCTATTAATATAATATTTTAAATACATATATAAACTCGGGGTCCACTGAGATATGTAGAGCTGTTTGTTCCTGCATGAAATAGCCTGCAACTGTGGGGAATTGGGAATCCTCATATCTCATTTTTTAAAATGATTTTTTCTCTCTTCACAGACAACTTGAGAACTAGAAGGCAGCTCAGAGATTATCTAGCTGAATAGTTTCTAATCTATAGACACCATTAAAAAGTATATAGATAAATAAATAAATAATAATACTAGCTAGTATTTAAAACTATTCTTTAAGGTTTGCAACATTCTTTACAAAGATTATCTTATTTGTTTTTACACAACAACATTTTGAGGCAATATTATTATTATCCCCATTTTGCAGATGAAAGAAACAAGAGGCTAATTGATTTCCTTAGGGTCACACAGCTAGTAAATGTCTCAGGCTGGGTTTGAACTCAAGTCTTCTTGATTCCAGGTCCAGCGCTATATGTATAATGCTTAAAATGTCACTAAGGCTTCTGGGACAACATATACATATATAATATTCATGCATATATTTGAATTTGTATATAGATAAATAGGCCTTCTTTTAACTGAATAATATGCCTCACACAGATATATGTGGCAGGAGTTGTAGCCATGATGGTGACAAGCTAATGGGCTATTTCTGGGGTCAGGGCCACCCACAAAGTCAAGGAGGTAGGAAAGGGTATCTCTACCAAGGTTTAGCTGCCAAGATAATATAGGAAGAGCAGGAGAGTCAGTAGTCTGGGCAGGGGAGATGGGGTAGGGGTAACATTGGCAGAGTCAATTTAAGAAGGATGAAGAAGGACAGAGAAAGAGAAAATAGAATAATGCCTCTGGGCCAGGTATACCAGGGCATATGACCTTGGGATCATATATCTGAAGCTAAAAAGGACCTTCTAGATCATTAAGTCCAACCTTCTCATGTTGAGCAAACTGAGGCTCAGAGAGGTCAAATGAGATTCTCGATGGATCAATAAATTAGTGACTTAGATGAGAGTCAAACCCAGCTCTTCTTAACTCCCAATTTCATTACTCTACCATATTGCTTCCGTCTGACTCCTTCACTATAAAGATAAGGAAACAATCAATCCTATCCTCTAGTTAGGATTTGAGATTTATAACAAGAACACAAGTGACCAAGGCAGGACTGAACTCAATTATTCTTAACTCTGAGTTCAGATCTCTACCTACTCACTCTACCACCATGTCTCTCCTTTTGGGAGTTTTTGGAGTTAGCCAACAAGGTTGTTTCCTCTCTCCTATTTTGCATCATGTAATATTGAGGTGGTTTTTGTTATTCTAAATCATTCTTAAAATGAATCCTTTTTCTGCATATAAAACAAACAAAAACAAAAAACAGTCTTTTCTTGTCTCGATACCAAGCTGAAAATGTGGATTTAGAATTGGAACACAGCTTGTTAAGAATGAGGCAGGATTTGAACTTGGGTCTCCTTGACTCTAAGCCCAGGGCTCTGTGGGCTATATATAAGTGAGTAGGGTTAGTATTTCCTATGGAGAGATCTTTGCTTGTACTTGCTGGTACAGAGTAGAGTAGAGGGCACCTGCATCCCCTGCATTTGCCAGGGTTAAAGCAGGGAATCACAAAAAGCCCCATGGAAAATGGAAAGCCCTGGTTTCCACAAGTTCTCTCATTGAGAATTCCAGCTGAGACTGGCCAGGGAGGAGGAGTACATTGGCTTCTAGCCAAGGACCATTACCCCATGCTCCCTTCATCCATCTGTGTTCCATATCATCAAATTTCCAGGCCATCACCAAATTATCACAGCTCACTTTCACCCCTTGGCTCATGGATTACTCTTCTCTTTTTCCCTTTCTGCTTTGTCTTAGTGGCCATCCCCACCTTCAGCTTCCCCATAAAGCTTTTTATGAGGTTTTATAAGGCTAATCTGAGGCATGAGGCTGCCAGCTAGGGATATAGCTATAATCTCCTCCCTACGTTTGTAATATTATTTTTTCAAATATGTGTGGATGTGACCACAATGAAAAACACAAATTAATGTACAACTATTCATTTCAAATTGTCACTTTTTGCTCTCATTCAACAGGTACACATGATACCATCATTTGCAGAGTCCATAATATTTTTCAAAAGTAATATTCCATCCTTGGACTTGAAAGCTGAGAATGATTGACCCAGTCCCATTTCTTTGGTTTACAGAGTAGTAAATGGAGTCTCAGAGATGCGATATCTTTTCATATTATTTCCTTCCTTCCTTCCTTCCTTCCTTCCTTCCTTCCTTCCTTCCTTCCTTCCTTCCTTCCTTCCTTCCTTCCTTCCTTCCTTCCTTCCTTCCTTCCTTCCTTCCTTCCTTCCTTCCTTCCTTCCTTCCTTTCTTTCTTTCTTTCTTTCTTTCTTTCTTTCTTTCTTTCTTTCTTTCTTTCTTTCTTTCTTTCTTTCTTTCTTTCTTCTTCTTTCTTTCTTTCTTTCTTCTTTCTTTCTTTCTTTCTTTCTTTCTTTCTTTCTTTCTTTCTTTCTTTCTTTCTTTCTTTCTTTCTTTCTTTCTTTCTCTTTCCTCTGTTCTTACTGCTGTTAGACATCTGCAAGGCTTCCATTTTATTTGTTGCCTTTTATTTGCTATTTGGTTTGGGAAATCAGATTGCCCAGGCTATTAGAACTGTATAAGAGCAAATAGGTTCTGAGTGAGGAATTGATGCATTTTCCTATGTGTAAAACTTAATTGCAAAATTTTTGTGATGGTTATTTTGGCTGCTTAGAGTCTTTTGGCTATTGTTTATTCTCCATGTCTTGTTATGGTCCCCCCACAATGTTTAAAGTATCACTGAGACAAAAACACAGTAGGAACTCAACAGATATCTTTGAACTGAATTTCTGGGTGGGACTAAGGACATTGGGCTGTGGCTTTATTTTCCTTGGTACACAGCTTTTATCCTGGCTTTCCTCTCCTATAAAGGATTACTTTTAATCTGCACTGAACTCCTAGGTAGGCTCTGACCCACTTTTGTTCAGGCCCTCATCCCTCTCCCCAATTGCCAAATGGCTCTGATTGCTGAGTGGGGATTACTGAATGTGTCACAGAGATGGCAGATTAGATTTCTCCCCTCCTTCTTTAGCCTGCTATGAACACTTAGGAAGAGGTAACTTCATCTTCCTCTCTCATTTTCCCCGAATGCTCCCAGAAAAAGCAGTTTGATCACAAATAATTTCCATCTTCACGCATCTTCTTCATTCTTGATAGAGAAAACCCATTTCTTTCTTTCTTTTTTTTAAACCCTTACCTTCCATCTTAGAATCAATACCAATACTTTGTCTTGGCTCCAAGGCAGAAGAGTGGTAAGGGCTAGGCAATGGGGGTCAAGTGACTTGCCCAGGGTCACATAGCTGGGAAGTGTCTGAGGCCAGATTTGAACCTAGGACCTCCCATCTCTAGGACTAGCTCTCAATCTACTGAGCTACCCAGCTGCCCCCAGAAAACCCATTTCTAAAGGCTGCCCAAGACAAAGAGTGTAGCTTTAGAAGTAGAATTGGATTTACTTTCACCCAAGGGAAAAAAAATTGAAGGTGTTAGGGCAGCAGATAGTGGTAGTACAAGGATATTGTTGGCATTTCTCTGGGGATGTCTGGGACAGCAGTACCAGCAAGGAGGGCACCAAGGATTCTGGGGGTTCTGGCCTTAGGTAGTTATATTATTTGTCAGAGAGGTACTGGTGAATGGGAATCAAAATCATGTCAGGACATTCTTCACCCTTGGCTAGTTATGGCCTTGTATAATGGATTTAATGATTTAAATGGACTTAAGATAAGATATGGTTGAATAAATTTTTTTTACTACAAAATCAGAGTTTGATTAGATTAGGGCTCTATGATATATTACCCGCCCCTCACCCCTAGCTTAGAAGCATTGAATAAAGTTTTCAAATACATTTGGAAAAAATCTACAATTTTTATTATATATATTATATATAATTTATAATATAAAATCCATATTAATATGCATTGTGAGATATTCTTTTAATAATCACACATTTAGGTATTAGCCCATGCTATGTGCTCAGTGCTGAGTTAAATGCATTGAGGTGCAGGAAGGGGGAAGGAATACCTTTACGTTGTTCATAGTCTACCTTAAGGAGACATAGTTAATTCAAAAGGAGTTAATGAAAAAGGAACCATTAATAGAAGAGGCAGCACATTATAGATAGAGGATGGCATTTTGGAGGCAGCTAGGTGATGCTGTGGGTATAGGAAACTAGAACTGAAGTCAGGAAGATCTGAGTTCAAATCCAGACTCAGATAATTACTAGCTATGTAATTCTGGACAAATCACTTAATAATGATAATAATATCTAATTCCTAGGGTTGTTTTGAGTTTAAATAAGATAATATTTATATAAAGTGCTTAGTTTTGCTCTGGTGCATAGTAAGCATTTCATTAATGCTTATTCCTCCTTCCTTATTTTTCTCCCTCCCCACTCATCCTTTCTCTCTACCTCTCCTCCCTTCCTCCTTCCCTCCCTCCCTTCCTGGCATAGTTTGGAGTAAAAGAAAATTTTTGAAGAAGAAAAAGAAAAATCTAAAAAAAAATTTAGAAAACTTTATCAAACAAGTGATACTTCAGGGAGCAGCTGGGTAGCTCAGTGGATTGAGAGTCAGGTCCAGAGATAGGAGGTCCTAGGTTCAAATCTGGCCTCAGATACTTCCCAGCTGTGTGATCCTGGGCAAGTCACTTGACCCCCATTGCCTAGTCTTTACCACTCTTCTGCCTTAGAACCAATACCTAGCATTGATTCTAAGATGGAAGGTAAGGGTTAAAAAAAAAAAGAAGTGGTACTTAAGCTGGGCCTTGAAATATGGACTAGAATTTGGATAGGTGGGAGGAGGACAATTTAGGAGCATGAATGAAGGCACCCAGGCAGGAATCATCATGATCTGTCTGGGGCCAAAGATGACTTTGGCCTGGTTGGAACAGAGAATTTGCATTTAGGGGGTCATAAGAAATAAAGTAGAAGGAGAAAAAAGAAGAGATGGTTGTAGATCACATGTAAACTAAGCAGATGGCCACAAAACCAGTCTCTGTTAGCCATTGAGGACCTGAGCCAGTCTGGACTTTCTCTTTTACTTACCCATCCTGAGTCACATCACCTTAGGGTCTCCTCCAGCTTTTTGCTAGTCTCTTAATGGATGCTGCTGAGTTAGTATCCCAACCCTCCCAAGGGAGGTATTTACATCCCACTGGGGGCTTGGGCAAATCCAAAGGATGAAATTAATAGTGGAAATTTCAGGCTCTGTGGCAGGTCAGTGAGCCAGGTAATTTGGGGGCAGAATTGAGGGTGGGAGGGCTTGGGTGTGCCTCAAATGACTTCATGTTAAGTAGTAACCCCTTTGGTTAGACATAAGGTTAGACCTGGATGGCACCAAGGCCTAAAATCAGAATGGGAGTGGGATGCTCTTTGGAGGAAAGGGCAATAGAGCTCAACCAAGGTTGAAAGAGATTAAATTGAAAAACACTCCATAATTTCCCAAAGTGTGAGCAGATTGATGGTGATTTCTACAAAGATAGCAGCCAAGAAGGTATTCTTAAAATATTTTAGTACTAATTTAAATATATAGATTAAAGGTATGGAGTAGAAGGAAAAACAAGAAAGAATTCTGTTTCTAACATGGAAGGAGGATGTGGTTCTGGATACATTAGGACTGTGATGGAAAAGTTTTATAATGACTCTTCCAGGGGGATTAGGAACACAGAAAAAAAAGAGGTGAGGTTGGTGCTTTGGGGGAATATGGGAACTGCCTGGAACAGATCAAACTTGAGTAAGGGGAATTCCTGAATAATCTGGGCTTGTGTCTAATTTCCTAGAACATAGGAGGGCTACACCCTCATCTCTATTTCTTGGCTCATACCATTCCCAATGCCCTGAATCTCCTTGCCCTTCCTCTTCCTGGGCTGACATTCCCATTTGGTCTTCAAAATCCAGTTGAAGTCCCATCTATTCCAAAAAGCATAGAGCAGCAAAAGGGATAGGTACTAGATTCATGATTTCATTAGTAGAGAGAACTCATAGATGAGAAAACTCTTTCTTTCAATACCAGTTGGAAACTTCTCTGGATTTGAGTCTCAGAGAGTTACCTAAAACATTAAGAAGATAAATGACTTGCCCACAGTCATGTAGTCAGCAGGTGCCCAGCTCAAGCCAAAACCCTCAAGGTTGGTTTTCTAGCCACCATACTACCCAGTTTCTAAATAGAAGTCAAGTTCAAAACATTTTGGTTGTTAGACTCATAGTCAAATCTTGTACCCTAGAGGGCATATAGCTCACCTCCATTCCTTTGCATTGAGGCTCACCAAAGTTGTAGTTTCCTAAAGTTTGTGAAATGAGCAGGTGCCAGAGATGAGACCAAACTCATGTCTCTTGATGACTAATTATTGCTTCTTTGATTACTCTATGAGGCAGCTAGGTGGTACAGTGGATAGAGTACTAGATCTGGAACAAGAAGACCTGAATTCAAATCCAGACCCAAATATTTACTACTGTGTGATCCTGGGCAAGCCACTTCACCCACATTTGACTCAGTTTCCTTATGTTAACTCTGTTTGATTTCATTTCTTTAACTGTAAGATGGAGCTAACTATAGAATCTACCTCATGGAGTTGAGAGGATCAAATGAGATAGTATTTGTTAAGCAGCTTAGCATTCTTCCCAATGCAAAGTATGTGCTTAATAAATGCATATTCCCATCCCTTTGAATGGTTTGGAATGTGGAATTCCATTCCTTGCCTCTAGGGAAGTATATATTCCTCTTATGCATCTAAGGGAGGTCCTGGAAACTTGGGGTAATATTGGAAATAAGAGGCACATACCTGGGGAACATTAGAGATTGAGGCAAGGAAATGGATGGAGCCCAAGGCTCTGACCCATTCCTAGGGCCTTACCTGAAGGAAATAGGTGACACTTCCCCCAGATCCTGTGTCCTTGTCCAAAGCTTGTACCTTGAAGATGCTGCTCCCTGCAGGTGTGTCCTATGGAAAGGGCCACAGAACCACAGTGGAACCTTAGTATCAGCTCCTGAACTACTCTTGGGGACCAGGGAACCAGGGTAGACTCTTTCCCCAATTCCCTTCTCCACTGGAACCAGAGGAAAGAGAGGACTGAAGAGAGAATGAAAGAGCAGGGAGCCTGAGGTGAGAGTATGGTATATGGAAGGATTTATTTATAATGGAGGACTGTATTATAGGAGAATGAGGAGAAACAGAGAGAAGAAAGGAGGTGGAAAATGACAAGAGAAATGATTTACAAGGGAATGAATGAGGGACTGAAAATAAGAACGAGAGGGTTGGAAAGAAGCTATCAAGGAAAAGAGGAAGGGAATTTTTCAGCCTCCACACGTTGATTGCTCCAGTGTCATTCCCCAATCCATGCAAACCCAAAGGTCCCTCTTTCTTCACAGCCAAAGCCCAAGATGGCATGACCATGTCCCTTTATTCAACTGCTTGATTCTCTCTTTGGGGGGAAGTATCACTCACCTCAGGGACAAGGATGATGTAGGGTGTGTTGATGAACTGTGGGGCTTCATCATTGGCATCAGTTACCAGAATCAGGACTTTTTCTGACACCTGGAGAGGGTAGAGATAACATGGCATGGGGATCCATATCATTTTCAGGCTGATATCATAGGAATAACCACTACAGGATGGTCTTGGGTCTTTATTTAGGCCTCAAGACAAACTAGGGGTGGCTAATGTTGCATAAGTGGAAATATAACATGGAATCTGAGCTCAAATCTATTTACATGGGCAAAGATACATAGCACCCGAAGCACTGGGACATAATATGATTTTATCTCTTTTTAGATCCCTAATGTTTTGTACACTGTGATGCTTTCTAGAATCTTTTCACAGCAATAAAGTTCTGTCTTATTGAAGCCACTTATCCTTTGCCTGTTTTCTAATGCACCAAACCATGCCCCATTCTATTGAAGATGGGATCCTGTTAACAATTTCAACTAATTGCCTGCTCCTTATGGGACTTTAAAAAAGAAAAAGACCAATATATACCCTTATGTTAACATTAATACCATGCATGAATCTTTTGCTCAGCATTCATAAATGAGTTTATTTGCAAACCTGGAAGAAGAGTACTGAAAGCTAATCTCCTGATTTGTCAGGATCTATAGTGCCTATAGTTTATTGGTCCACCTACATTCTGGATGTTAAACAAAGACTTCCATGAACTGGATGGCTGTTGGTGGGAAAATGATTAAGCAAAGTGGGATACATGAATGTAGTGGTCTATTTCTGCGCCAGAAGAAAGAAGAATATGAAGAATTCAGAGAAGCATTTTTTTTGGTTGTTTTATGAAAGCATTTATTAGATTTCTAATGGGTCTACTGTTAAGGGATTTTCTTAACTTTTAGTCTTCATCTAATTCATTTCTTGTATAATCTTAGAAGTAGAAACTAAAGGATATAATGAAAGCAAACTCCTGATTTCCCAGAATCAGACTTTAGATAGCATTGATTTGGGGAGGTTTCTTAGGTAAACAAAATCATGGAGTCAAATTTACTTAAGGTATAAGGAAGTAAGGAGGTTTGTTATAAACACATTTGTTGAGAGGTGTGGTCCATCAATGTTCAACTTAGGGAAGTCACAGAGATACTAACTTCTTTACAGGGATCCTATTTATAAAACAAACAAACAAACAAAAAACATGGTTGGGAAAATAGCGGTAGAATGACTGTGGGGTCCAAGTATCTGGCTTCAAATCTTATCTTTGATGCTTACTACCTGTATGATACCTGGCAAGACCCTTAACCCTCCTGAGTTTCTATCTCCTTATTAGTGCATTAAAGGAGTTGGATTAAATGCCTATGAAATCCCTCTCTCTCCCTCTTCAGCATTCTATCTCTTCTACTGTCTAGAGCAGTAATGGTGAACCTTTTAGAGATGGAATGCCAGGCCCCACCCCCACCCCACCCTCCAGACCACATGCTGTGCCCCTCCCCCTACCACATGCTGGGTAAACCCTGCCCCTGCTTACCCCATACAGGGGAGGGAAGAAAGTGCTCCAATTGGGCTTCTGGGTGGGTAAATGAGGAAAGTCCTTAGTGAGTGTAGAGAGGGGGAAGGGAGTGGCCCAAGCACTCTGCTCCCCTCTAGCTCTGCTGTCTATGAGCCACTCATTGACCCTGTGCACTTCCATTGGGCTGCTGGGCAGAGGGACAGGGGATGGGAAAAATGCCATGAGGCACAGTGGAGAGGGGGAGGGGAGCAGCTTCACCTGAGTCCCTCTGCTTTTCTAGTAACAAACTCTGGCATGGGTGGGATGTTATAGGGTGTTGAGGAAGGGTGGCTGAGTGCCCACAGAGAGAGCTTTGCATGCCATCTTTAGCACCATGCCATAGGTTCACCATCACTGATCTAAAGGAATATATGAGAGATATTATGTGTATAAAATTGATAATCTATAACAACAGACTGGATATGGAAGCTGAGAGAAAGGAGTTTGTCAAAACTACTTTTGGATTTCATAGGCAGAACTTCTTGACTGTGGCAACTTTCTCAAAATGGACCCAAAGTGCTCCTAATGCCAACTGAAGGTCTGTTGTTTCATCTGTCTAAGTTCTCTGTGAGATATAGGCAGCCCATGGATTGCCAGACATGCTTGTTTCTGATAGCTTGACCTTTAAGACCCCAGTACTCACTCTATTTATGCCATCAGAGATGCTGATGATAGCTTCAATCTCATCTTCTCTCTGAAAGAAAGAAATGAAGGAAGGAAGGAATGAAGGAAGGATGGAATGAAGGAGAAAAGGAAGGAAGGAAGAAGAAAGAAAAGGAAGGAAGAAAGAAAGGAAGGGAGAAAGAAAATAAATACATAAAGAAAGAAAGGAAGGAAGGGAGGGAGGGAGGGAGGGAGGAAAGAGGGATGGGAGTAGGGAAGAAAGAAAGAGAGAGAGAAAGAAAGAAGAAAGAGAAAGAAAGGAAGAGAGAAAAAGAAAGAGGGAAGGAAAGAAAGAAAGGAAGAAAAGAAGGAAGGAAGAAAGGAAGGGAGGGAGAGAAGAAGTAAGTAAGAAGGGAAGAAATAAAGAGAGAGAGAGAGAGAGAGAGAGAGAGAGAGAGAGAGAGAAAGAAGAAAGAAAAAAGCAATTACCCAGAGGCTGAGATTTCACATTCATTCTCAAAGCCATGGACTCTTGAAGTCAAGACCTCCACTTGTCACTTGACATGTGCTAAAGGGATTTCAAATGTGTAGGCTTTAAACAGGTCAGGCTTGAAGGGTAGAGTGGTAAGTCCAGCTCAGGGAAACCCAGGCTGCTCTCCTAAAGGTGTTGCCTTGAGTTGGGGGTTATCTTTTCTAAGTAGCTTCAAATATATCTTGGAAGACTCAATGAATCACTCTTGGACCCAGTGTCACAGAGAAAATAATGGCAACATAGTGTAGAGGATAGAGGACAGGCCTTAAAGCCAGGAATATCTGTCTGGGTTCAAATTCTGCCCCTGGCACAAATTGGTTGTGTAATCCTGGGCAAGTGCTGTAACTAACTATCTAAGGCTGCAAGTTGAGGGGAAGGTGTTGACTTCCATTGGTAGAGAGATTTTTCTTACCTGGGCATTACTAATTCAATGAAACTTGTCTCCTTACTTTGGAATAATGGCTACAGTAAGAGGCACACCATGATCAGGGTTCCATAAGGATGTTTGCTCATATTCTTTTCCTTGTCTCCTCTTTCTCTCCTTTCTATATTTCTGGAATCCAATACTACAGAAATTTAGGTTTGTGATCTATAACCTGGCTTGACTGTATTGGGGACTTTCTGACAGTGTTGCTGAGTCACCTGTGTTATGGGACATCTAGAGATATTTTTACAAAAAAACCACCTGCTCTTTGGGATCCCTCCTCCCTGCTGCGTAACCTGAAAAAGTCTCTAAAGGGTAAAACCTTTTCCCCACCTGTTAATCTGGTTGTTAAACATTCAGTTCACTCTCTGTCAGAGAAACAATGGAGGTTTAGGATATTCTCACAAGCAAAGACCTAGAGCTCGAAAGGATCTCATTGGCTATCCACTTCCAACTCCTAATTTCAGTTGAGAAAAATGAGATCAAGGGTAGTCAAATGACTTCCAGATAGAATTCCAGATTAGAAATCATGGAATCTAACTTTTCATTTTACAGATTAGGAAATTGAGGCAGACAGAATTCAAGTGACTTTCCCAAGATTATACATATATTAAGTATCTAAAAAAGGAATTTGAACCCATATATTCTTGATTACAAGTCCAATGGCCTGTCCATTACACCACATTGCCTCTTATTTATTATGCATCATGCATCAGAGGTAAAGTTTTATTTACTATGCATCATGCATCAGAGGTAAAGTTTCACTCAGCCTCTCTGACTTTAAAAACAATTTTCTTTCTACTGCTAGCACAGTTGATATCTTATTTGTAGTATTGTTTTTATCAGGCAGAGACCAACACTTCCAAAGCTATCTTCCATCTCTGACCTTCCTAAGAATTTGTGAGTTAGAAGCCCCTCTTCAAGGACCTGTTTATTTCACTTTAAGCAATAGATATATTACTGAAAAATCAAGTATAAATTTTGGTAACAAAACTAATTTTAAATGTTCCAGACAAATTAAGTGTTGAAAGAAAGACTTAAAGAACTCCTTCTGTAAAGCAAAAAAACTCTTTTCTGTTACAGAGAGCCTTATTAATACCGATCTCCTTAATTTGCTGATTTGGCAAATTACAGTTTTTATACAGTGGTTTGCTCAAGGTGAAACCCATTTGCATAGGTTTTAATGTGCCTTCAAGCTCATATTTCAACTGGAAAAATAAATCTTTTGTAAGTTCTTGATTTAGATGGATACCATGGGCTTCACCATACCTCTCTGTCCAACTCCTCAATCAACGTGATATTTCCAAAGTTTGGATCAATGGAGAAGAAATTTCTTGAACTGGACTCAAAGCTAATGCCATAGGTGACAAAGTCTCCTTCTGGGTCAGTTCCATTCAATGTATACACATGAGAACCTAAAAGTTGAATGGGAGAACAGGTCTATAATGCAGTCTCATATTTTTCACTCTCCTGAGAATGTAATTATTCAATAAATAATGATTTCAGTAATAATAACAATTATGAGAGAAACAGGATGTCATACTGAATAGAGATCCAGTCTTGGGGAATTCTGCATTCAAATGCTGCCTCTGATATATAGTGGTTGTGGGACCCCAGGGCAAATCAAATAATCTCTCAGGACCTGTAGGAGATCCTAGACTATATTACAGACTAGGTACTACTTTACACTGGCATCGGTAATTTGTTCTTTCTGAGTTCTCTGTGTCAATGAAATCATGGACCCTATTAAAGATTAAAAGCAATAATATTAAAAATGAATAATATTAGTGATTTGAAATGTTCATTTAAGGGTTTCCAAATTAAGTACTCTATTAAGCCAGATAGCAAGATTTTATCTATATTAAATGAATTATTTGTGAAATGGATAAAAATTATTTGAAAAATGTGTATATACAAATATTTGGTTCAGACTCATAATTTAATTGGAAGAAGGAATTCCTATTAAAGAAAATTCCTTTACCAATACAGATCATCCTGTACTTTACAACTTACAGTATTGGGAATTTTCCTATGGACACTGAGAGAAAAAATGACTTGCCCAGAGTCAGGTTGATAGCATGTATGAGTGACCAGACTTATAAGCTCTAGGTCTTCCTGACCACTGAGGCCCTTAGGCCAGACTGGCACACAGTATGTCCTTAATAAATTATAGCTGACTGGACTTGACTTGAAAAGTGTCTAATCTTGATGCCGGAAAGGATTTTGGAAGTCATTTATTTCAACTCTTTCTGTATCTCCTGCTATTTAGGTGCAAACTATTCTTTTGGATAGGCAAGTCCATCCTCTTGGGAAATAAGTGTTTTGTTCCAGCTCCCTGGAATGCAGAGGTAAATAAATATAAGAGGATCTGAATGCTAAAAAGAGATAAGGTATAAAGCCATCTAGTGAACTTCATCAAGGCCAAAGCTAGAGTTTGGATTATCTGAATACCCTGCTGATGTTTCATTTTTTCCATATTATTCAGTTTTGTAAGTGAATTATTTTATAAAACCAACCCCCCCCCCCAAAAAAAAAACATATACCCAAATAAAAAAGCGACAAATCATATGTTTTCATCTGCATTTCTACTCCAACAGTTCTTTTTCTGGAGGTGGATACGTTCTTATTTCATAAATCCCTCAGAATTGACTTGGATCATTGTATTGCTGTTAGTAGCAAAGTCTATCACATTTGATAGTTCCACAATATCGCTTTAGTGCGTACAATGTTCTCCTGGTTTTGCTTATTTCACTCTGCATCAATTCATGTAGGTCTTTCCAGTTCTTTCTGAATTCATTCTGTTCATCATTCCTTATAGCACAATAGCATTCCATCACCATCATATATCAAAATTCGTTCAGCCATTCCTCAATTCAGGGGCATCCCTTTAGTTTCCAGTTCTTTGCCACCCCAAAAAGATCAGCTATAAATATTTTTGTACAAACAGGTCCCCCCCTTTTTATCTCTTTGGGATTCAGACCTAGTAGTGATATTGCTGGATCAAAAGGTAACCTGCAGATATTTCAAACTAACATTCCCCCTTGCATCGGTTTTTAAATGAATTGGTGGTTATAGAATCATTGAGCACTATTTTGTTTCCTAGATTAGAGTTTTGCTTGACCTGCAACTCCCTTTCCATAAATATACAAATATCTAGAGCCAACGGAGCCTGACTCCGGGTAGCCAGACCATGGAAAATTGTCAAGGAGCTGTTACTTCTTTAAAAATTTTTTTTAAATTAAATTTTATTTTTACCATCCACCTTAAAAATCAATACTGCATATTGGTTCCAAGGCGGATGAATGATAAGGGCTAGGCAATTGGGGTTAAGTGACTTGCATAATCACACAGCTAGGAAGTGTCAGGTCAAATTTGAACCCAGGATCTCTCATCTCTAGGTTTGACTCTCAATTTGCTGAGCTAACTATCTGCTCCCAGAGCTAAATTACATCTGGTTGGCACAAAAGATTTAATAAGGCAAGCCAATGAGTTTCTTCCTCCTCTTTGTGGTTCTATGCCTGGGTACTCATCTGAGACCCTTTCAATTCAATATATAAATGTTTAAGGGGAAAAAAAGCAGAACCCAACAGAGAAAAGCAAGAAACAATGAGATTATTCCTAACCACTGCACTAACTATAGGAATATTAGGCAGTTACCTATGGGATGTGGTTCAGAGATTTGCTCAAAAAATAATTTTAGGTCACTGCTAGACATGGAGAAAATGAAGAATAAGACAGAGACCCTTTCCTTAAGAAATTTACTGTTTAATAGAGGATTAAATATTGTACAATATGGAATCTGATAAAATACTAATAAGGTATATTGGAGGAAGAAGGAAAGATGGCCAGGTTAGAGGATCATGGAAGGTACTCATGAAGGGAATGGCATCTGAGCTAGATCTTGGTAGATGGGTAGGACTTTGACAGGCAGACCTGTCAAAGGATATGGGCAGAGATACTTAAGGCAGAGGAAACACTGAGGACAAGCATGGAGTGGAAAATGTTAAACATGCTAGAGATAGCAGAAAGAATCTTGATTTTTTAAAAATCTCTCTTCTCTATCCCTTACCCTAACTCTCTAGTGCTCAAAATTCCTTCCAAAAGGACTTGTGGAATGAACACTGGGAATGTGCCAGAAAGCTGTGGTTCAAATATTGACTACAATCCTTACAAGCTAGATTTTTGGACATGGGAAACAACTTATTCTAGCTTTCTGATCTAGCTCTAGGTATGTGAGCAAATCATTTTGTTTCTGAGCCTTGGTTTCCTTCTCTATAAACTAAAGATAATAATGCTTTCACCATGTACCTCTCAGGGATTGTGGTAAGGAAAACTTTGTAAACTACTTATATAAATGTGAACAACTTTCATTCTGCACTAGAGATCAACTTGAATTGCAAATGTCCTAAGGAAAGGAACTCATTAATATTCATATTATAATATAAATGATTAAGATTATTGTTGTCCTGCAAGGAAGATTTTAGAGATGAGGGGCAGCTAGGTGGCACAGGTCTAGAGTCAGAAGGACATGGGCTCAAACCTGGTTCTGGATACCTCTTGGCTGTGTGACCCTGGCCAAGTCACTTAACCCTGTTTCAATAACCCTTGCCTATTTGTCTTAGAGTTGCTACTCAGACAGAAAGTAAGGGTTTCAAAGAAAAAGAGAAAGGAAAGATTTAATAGTTGAGATGAGGAGGGAGCATGAAAGCACTGGAAAGAAGGCAAAGAGGGAGGTGAGGTGCAGGAAGGGGAGACAATACAGAATAAACTTCTCCTAGGCAAATTTCCTGAGGTCCTGCCTGGCCCAATCCCTTTTAAAAACCAATTTTCCTCTGTGAAAGGTAAAAAGGTGAAGAAATTGCTTCTTGAATAGAGAGCAGACCTGGATTTTAGGCTGCATATGCTTGCCTTTCACTCTATAGAATCAGAGGCTAATTGTACCAATTCACTGAAAAGAGAAGAATCGAATAAGGTGGGGCCAGGGGTACTAGATGCTTTTTGGTGATCAGTCTTTCTGGACACTAGATTCACTGAATATTAGAATGAAAAAGGGCCTGAGAGATCATGACTGCCAGTGAATCATTTGTAGATAAGGAAACTGAGGCAAAGAGGGGAAACAGTGATTTAACCCAGGATTGCTCATCTAGTAAGGGACACATTTGGGACTGAAGCCAGGGTGACTAACCCTAGTTTCTCTTTCTACTGTGCCATGTTGTCCTGACTCTAGTTTTAGTTCAATCAGCCAACTCAGAAATGCCAATGCCCCCTTTTTTTGTGTGTGTCTATGTACATTCATATATATTTTATATATTTATATGATTATCTGTGTATATATATATATATATATGTATATATATATATATATGTCTGTGTGTGTGTGTTTTAATTTATAGTCTAATAGAATTGTCTGTAGAAAAAAGTCAGTCTGACCTTCAAGGCTTTTCACCAATTGCCTCCATCCTACCTGCCAAGATTTATCTCAAGCCACTCCCCTTCCCACACTCTAGTAGTCTAATTTATAGTCTAACAGAGTGCCTGGAGCACAGTTTGCATGCACGGTTAGTATGAATGAGGTAGGAATTGAACTCAGGTCTATCTGACTCTAGGTATGCCCTCTATCCCTTCCACTGCTTTACCTTTCCAACAGCAGTATAGTTAAAATCTTAGAATGACTAATGAACACTTCCCCAATCCCATCAGCTCTAACTTTTTTTTTTGTCTCTAAGGGCTGTTAACAGATGTCACTTCTCTCATCTTTAAACAGTGAAGGGGTGACTATAGTCAACATTAAATATAAACTTATTCTGTAATTGGTTAAATTAGAGGCTGAAGAATCTAACTGAAAAATGTCTTGGGTATGTATATCTTTCCCCCGCATCCCATTCCCCCATCTCTGCTCTCCCCCTGAGAATTGGTGAACATTTATCAGTACAACCCTGCCATGAAATCACACTCTCAGGAAGGTCCTGGGGACTTGGGGCACAGAACTCTTGATTTTTTTTCTCCAATCAGGCAGGATCTGTTCTTACCATGGGCTTACAAGGCCAGCTTGGGTGTCTATATCTCTTAGCACGTACATCAGCAACACCTTCCTAACACTTGCCAATGTGGAAAAGTCAATTAAAAGCTCTTCCTTTAGTAATTAAAGGAAACAAAGCTACCCGTATCCCCTCATTGCTAAGAAGAAATAGGAACATTCCTTACTCAAAGTCCCAGGAGTTCGGGGGCCATAGTATTGCTCTCACCATTACATTCATTCTACTCTAGTCAAAGAGCCTATATCCTCAGGAGCTGACTCTCCACCTTTCAGTTATTTAGGGGATAGCTCGATGCTCCGAAGTCATAAGTTAGCTTGATAGAATAGAACTCCATATATCAAGATCATAAATTTGGAACTGGAAAGAACCTTAAAAGTCATTTAGCCCAACTCCCTTATTTTGCAAATGGGGAAACTGAGACTAATAGAGGTTAACGGACTTGCCCAAGGTAACACAATTAGATAGTGTCTGAGGCAGGATTTGAATTTGGGTCTTCCTGATTCCAGGTCTAGTGTTCTATCCACTTCTGGTGGATCATATCATTTATCCACTTAACAAATTTCATGGACTCTCTATTGCTTGTAGAAAAAAAATCTCAAACTTTTCAGTCTGACCTTCAAGACCATTCACCAATTGCCTCTATTTTACCTGCCAAGACTTATCTCAAACCACTGCCCTTTCCACTCTGTACTCCAGCCAAAATGAACCACTGCCTATTTCTAATTCAGTTGACATTTTCCTTTTACTCTCTTTTTTCGCAGATGACTTTCTTGGCTTGGAATACACTCCTTTTTCATTTTTCCCGTTGGAATCCTTCACTTTTTTTCCAGCCCCCAATCAAGGGTAATTTCCTCCATGAACTCTTCCCTAATCTGTCCCTTACCCCTCTCCACCTCAGTTGAAAGTAGAATACAAATCTTTGTTTCCACCGAGTAACAGGTTTATGCAGAGATGCTAAAATAATCTCTTTATGCGAGAGGCAGGCATTTCTCAGGCTTGTCATTAGATAATGGTTCTGATATTCTCTCAATAAGTCTATTTATTACTTGCCACCTCAAATCACTTGGAGATCATTATTATTAGTCAGGCTCTGCAAGAGAGCCTTATACATTTATACCAATAGGGGGAAAATGATTTGGTTAATTCCTAAACTAATTCCATTTATCCTGGGAATGAATAACTTTATAACTTTCCTATAGGGAGAGGGACTTCATTGATGTAAATGACTCCCTAGGGACAAAACTCTCTCTCATAATTCAGGTTGGTAGCTTCTCTGGAATGTATATATAGTCTCAGAGGACTTCCTGGAGAAGAAAGACAACTCTGGCTCAGTGGGACTGGAGCATTGGGTCTGGAGAGAGGAAGACCTGAGTTCCAATCCAGCGTCAGACACTTCCTCTCTTTGTGACATTAGGTAAGTTACTTAACCTCTCTGTGCCTAGGAGGCAGATAGGTGGCTCAGTGAATAGTGGGCTGGGCTTGGAGTCAGTTCAAATCTGACCTCAGACTTTAGTTGTGTGACCTTAGGCAAGTCACTTAACCTCTGATTGCTTGACAAAAAGATCCACTGTATCTACTAGAGAAGGAAATGGCCAACCACTCCAGGATCCTTGCCAAGAAAATCAATGGATAACCATGGCCCATGGGTTCACAACTGAACAACAACAACAACAACAAAGTGACTTGCTCAGTAAGACAATTACTGACAGTCAATGTGTCACAGCCAGTCACATTCCAGTCTCTCTGGCTTCAAGGCTGGCTCTTGTACTGTGACAACATGCCTATCTATAGTAATTGCTATATAATAACATTTAAAGAGAACTTTCAATAGATTAACTCTAAGCTCATAGGTATCTAAGGAGAGAGTTTCTTCTTAGGAAAGAGAGAATGGACCTAAGTTGACCTACTATGTTGGTATGGAAGGAAATCATTTGTGTCATATGATTTAATAGACCAGGAAAGACTTCTAATTAAAATTATTTCTCCTATCTGGGGGTGGACTATCTGAAATCTCACCATTTTAAAGTCATTCCTTTGGGCTGAATTCAGGTCTAGTCAACCAACATTTATTGAGTACCTATTATGTTCAGGTAGTACCTGCCCTCAAGAAATTTATATTTTGGGGAAGATAGGTAGCTTAGTGGATTGAGATCCAGGCCCAGAGATGGGAGAGCCTAGGTTCAAATGTGACCTCAGACACTTCCTAGCTGTGTGATCCTGGGCAAGTCACTTAATCCCCATTGCCTAGCCCTTACCTCTCTTCTGCCTTGGATCAATATACAATATTGATTCTAAGATGGAAGATAAAGATTTAGTTTTGTTTTTAAAAGAAATTTACATTTTATTGGGGAGAGAATTCAACAGGTAAATAAATAAATGTATAGTCCTCCCCCATGTATCAAATACCCTTTTCCCCACCCCTCTGTGTATCCAAATCCTTTTTATCCTTCCAGCCTCAGTTTGAGTCCCAACTCCTCCATCAAGCCTTCTTTGACATCTTTGGGTCAGTGACTCCTCCTTTCCTCTGAACTCTATGGTACTTAATGTCTGTAACCTTTTACTTGGCATTCAGCATAGAATGCTGTGTAGTAAGATTGATGTTTTATATTTTTCAATAACCTTTCAGGTGTTTTATTCCAGTCTCCTCAACCAAACTGCAAACTCCTAGAAGGCAAGCACTTTGTCTTATATTTGGCACTTGTGGCATGATGGAAAAACCATTGGAGTTGGGAGAATTAGACTAGTGTCCTGACTCTGCCAGCTAATTTTACCTCTTCAAACCTTTCCATTAAAAGGGATTATAACACTTGTGGCATATACATCTGTTGATTCATAGGATTGGACTGGAAGAAACCATCTAGACTATCTCATTTTAGAGATGAAGAAACTGAGACTCATTTTAAGAGACTTGCCTGACTTCAGCTCAGGTGGTAACATAGCCAGGATTTGAGCTCAGGTTATCTCTGCTCCAAATCTAGCATTGTTTTCTACTACTGCAAGCAATGTTTTGTAAAACTTAAAGATATATATATATATCTTGAGATAAAGATCTATCTATCTATCTATCTATCTATCTATCTATCTATAGAACATATAAAAATGTTCAGTATCATTGTTGCTGCCTGCCACCATCCCACACAAATTTTTCACCACTTACAGTGACCCATAGGGTTTAGACACACCAGCTATTCAATAAATAAACTCTAGCCCATTAGATTGGAATTAGATTATTTTCAATAAATCACTTTTCAGTTTTTAATAAATCAATCAGCAAACATTTAATACCTGTCTACTATATGCCAGTTATTCAACCTGACACTGGGCATATGAAGAAAAAGCTGAAATTGTTCATGCCCTCGAGGAGCTTCTGTTCCAAAGAAGGAGGAGAGGATCATAACAGGAACACATATAGTAAATATAGAATAGATACCAATTCTGGCAAAGGTGCCCTGTGGATGAGAGGGAAGGGATGGAGACAGTGAACTGAAACAGTTGACCACTTGTCCTCATACAGGACAGGAAGAGCAAGATGGTAGGAAGGCTAATCCCAAAAAACAGTTTTCTAGAGACTGTCAATGAACAGAGAAAGGTTTGCTTAAAGGTCCCAAAGTTTTTTAGGAAAACTACCAAAGGAATATTAGCTATTAGAACATACCCTGGGAATCAAGATTGGAAAAAAAAATATCTCAATGATTTTCATTATAACAATGATTATGGCAATGGGCCCTTGCTCCTCCTCTTTCCCTTTCTCCAACATGAGGAGCCCAGTCCCTATCATTTTTGGTCCCCTCTCCAGTAATTCATGATGGAGAGGAAGATGTTAAGCAGCAAGATTCCTTCCTTAATATCTGAATGCTTAGTTTCTTCCCTATCAAACACCCTTCCCTAGACTTGAATTCTTACCCTCCTTTAATAATACATTTCTATAGCACTTTAAGGTTTACAAAGCATTTTCCTAACAACAATCATGTGAGATAGGTTTTGCAAGTGCTGTTATCTCCATTTAATAGGTGAAGAAATTGAGGCTCTGAAAAATTGTGACTTATTCATGGGTGGTCATGTAGTTAGTAAGTCACTGAGGTAGGATTCAAATCTAGGTCTTCTGATTCCTAGGACAGTACACTTTCCACTATGGCAGACTGCCTCTCTTAGCTCCGCTGAGTGCTACTTGGCCTGGTAAGACTTCCTTGATTCTTTCAATTGTTAATGCTCAAACCTTCCTCAAATTATTTTCTACTCATCTATGTACATGCTATATCTCCTATGTGGAGTTTCAGCTTCTTGAGGGCAGGATCAGTTTTTTTTTTCTTTTATATCCCACCACCTGGTGGTTGTACAGAGTAGATGATTTTTTTTTTATGGGCCTTTGTTGAATTGAATTTCATTAACTGGTCCATCTTCCACTGAAGACTCTTCATAGTCCCTCAGTGCCCCAGGTGTTGGAGGTGTCCAGCAATTGCTAAAATGGGAGATGGCTAACTTGGCCAAAAGACCACTGATTTTTCCCCATGTGTCTTTATCCCTCCACTGAATACACATGTGATCTGTGGCATATGTGAGGTAGGGTTGGTGAAAGTGAGCATTGAGGTGGAAAATGGCAAAATGCAATCCAAGAGCTCTTTCCTAAACTAAACATACCTCCTCCTTAGGCTAATTACAAAACCTAGGCTCCCAAGAGTATAAGGGAGAAAATCATGAATAACAACTATTACACTCTAACCATTATGTCATCATACTGACCCACAGGGGTGTCCTCCGAAAGGCTGAAAAGGGCCATATTTCCATTCGTGCTGCTGGCTCCATTGTCGTAGAAATAAGGAGCAAAATTCGCCTGGGCTGGAAAACAACAAAACACAAAGGAATTCTATGTACCTCATTCCATTGGGATTGGCTCTCTCCAACTCTCTCTGTGCTCTGACCAATTCCATGGGGAATTCCTTTTCATAATATACTCAGTTACACTAATGAACTCATAATCTTTCAGAAAGAGATATTTAACACTACATCTCTAGAGGGTCACCTTGCCCCCCATCAGACATGACAATGTGGACAGTAGAGTTTCACAGAAATGAGGGGCTCAGAGAGTCCACCACTGAATGTTAGACAACTGAAAGAGATCTAGTCCAGTTTTTAACGTTTTTGTATGTCTTAGCCCTCTTGGATGCAGTCTGGTGAAGCCTCTAGACCCCTTTAAAATATACAGGATTGCAAAGGAAACCAATTAAACTGAAATATATTTATTAAAGTTTTTTTTTAATAATACAAATTCATAGATCTTAGTTTAAACCCCTCCCCCCCCCAATTCTAGGCCAGAACCCTCATGTTAGAGATGAGAAAATCAGGTACAATGATGTCAAAAGTTACACAATAAGGTAGCGTAGGTGCTGAGATTAGAACCCAGCCATCCTGATATGCCTGATACAATTGCTCTTTCTGCTACAACACACTGCCACACTGAAGCAAACTTCAAAATTCCAAAAGTTTTGTTTCCAATAAAGCTATTATGACCAGCTCTCACCAATACCACAGTCACAGATATTCTAAGGGTATGAACATCCACAGAAACATGGGCACAGGAATACATTGAATAAATGTGCTGAAAAAGTCAGGGATAAGAGCCTCATTCATGGTAACTGGAAGTTACGGCTCCAAAGGAGCAAAGAACCAGAAGGAAAATGAACACTTATTTTCTGCTAGATAACATTAAAAAAGCCAAAACAAAACAAAGCAAAGGACAACCATTAGTCATCAAGTTAAGCATAGACAATGACCAATTTGAAATGAAATCACCCAGATTTGCTCTCTATAAAAATAGTAAAGGTACTCTTACTTATGGTGATACCACCAATTTCCCAACACTACCAGTACCCAAGCAGGAAAGATTTTCCTTCTCCCAGGAGTTCTTTCTGAGATCCTCAGAAATAAACAGTACTCACCCAAGCAAACCTGCACCAGCCCCAGGACCAAGGATGCAGGGAATTGCTGCCCATATTTCATTGCTCTGGAGTCTGGGCTCCTTAGCACTGTTTAGGCAAGGATGGGCCTCTGGAGGGGATGGAAGCGTGTCCTTCAGTGCCCTACCATGGCCAATTGTGAGAGAGGCAAGGAAGGGGAAAGAAGCAGAGGGCGAGAGGAACAGATGTTAAGATGTTAAGAGGATGACACGTCTTACTTTCTGAGTAATTTAAAGAAGCTCCTTCCCACAGCCTAATTAAGACCAATTACTGTGCAAGGAGCCCAGGGACTCGTTTCTGAGTGGAGAGAGCTTGGGAAAGAATCCACCCCACTCTCATGGGGCTAGGTGTGTTTATGGAGGCTCAGCCTGTCTCATGAATCTGCCCATCTTCACACCTACTGATCTGAGCTCAACTGTCAGAAAAGCAAGATAACAAAGGAGAGATCTTCCCTCCTGAATGTAGCTTTTTTAAAATCCCTTTCTTTTTCTTCCTTTGAAACCCTTTGTTATTTTCAGGTGGTTTCAGAGACTGGAGTTGCCTATAGTCTGGCAGGAAAAATGTGTTGATGGGTTTGCTGAATAAGAAACTGAGGCATCAGAATCACTGATCTGAAGAGAAGCCATTAGAAATGAGAAAACTACCATTGTATGGACTTTCAGGTTTCAGAATGGAGCTCTCCCTGGTGCTGAACATCCAGATTTCAACCCAACAAGTTGCAATATATGCACTGAGAGTGCCTGTTAAGGAGCAGAAATGGGAGTCAGAAGAGCAATGCTTTGGATTGGAGTTAAAGAAGAATCTTGGATGAGAATTCACTTTTCTTTTTTTTCTTTAAGCCCACTCCCCCCAGGAGTTATGTAATCAGTCACAGAGGAGCAAACCCAACAATGCTGGTGGTCTAAATTGGTTAGGAATAGCTAAAGAGAGATTTAGTCTCCATTAAGATAGGGACGATCTAACCAATCAACTTTGTTCAGCTCCCCCCTCCCTCCAATCACTTAGAAGGTTGCCAAAATAATTTTCCTATAACACAAGTCTGATGATGCCACTTCTAAATAGTTTTTGGTGGTGCCTTAGTGTCTCTAGAACAAAAAACAAATGCCTCCTCTTGACATTTAAAACCCTTTGAAATACTGTTTAAATCCACACATCTAAGCTTCTTGCATATTCTTTCTCATACTGAGATTTTCCAAGTTTATTTATCTCTCCATGTTCTCATTAGTTCCGACAAGATGCAAGCTAACCTATGCTAGGTTCAGTGGGTAAAAGTGAGATAAAAGGACAAATAGACATCTAGCTAGATAGATGATAGATGGCTGGCTGGTAGATAGGTGGGTGGGTAGAAGATAAATGATAGTAAACAGGTAGGTATATAGGTAGATAGAGATGAAGCATTTATGAAGTATTTGTGCCAAGTATTGTATTAAGTGCTGTGGACACAAATATAGGGGAACAGGAGTGTTCCTTTCTCTCAAGGTGCTTATGTTCTAGAGGAAGAAAAACATAAAGATGAATCACCAAGGGAAGGGTAGGAAGAGTGCACCCCAAGCTGCTGGTGAGGAGGTGGATTAGTCCAGAGTGAGTTAAGCTGGGAATAAAGTATTCATGTCTGGAACTCTTTATGAAATGTCAAACTAGGCCAGGTATTCACCAAAGAAAGGAACAAGCCCCAGGACAGAGGCATTATGACTGTTTAAGGAGGTGGAACATCCTGGAGAATGAGTTGGGAGTAAGGCAGATTTCAATTCTGTATAAGAAATTATTAGAGCCATATCAAAATGGAATGGTGTACTTGGCAAAGTAGTGAATTCTCTGCCATTGGAAGTTGATAGGGTTATGACTTATAGGTTTATATAGATTTAGATAGATAGGTTTAGAGCTAAAGGGACCCTAGAAGTCTTCTGGCCCAGTCTCATCATTTTACAAGATGAAGGCTTGGAATCATAAAGTGACTTACCCAAGGTCACAAAAGCAGTGATTTCACTACACTTTCCCCACTGTACCATGAAAGTTTAAGTAGAGACAAATAACTAGGAATGCTGAAATTTTTACTAAAGGACTAAGCCAGAAATTATTTTTGACATTTTAATTTGCTTCTTGAGAACTAATCAGTACAAAGAAGTCAGGTCAAAAGGGAGACAGAGATGTTCCTTGATCATCTGGATCAAGGCACTGGATCAGAGGCACTGGAACCTCTAGGAAGTTGGAAGATGACAGGAGAATATCCCTGAAGTCTAGAGGAAGAATATTTGGAGACAGGGAACAAGTCTCAGAGTCAGGACAATTTGAGATCAAATCTTGCCTCAGATATTCATTTGGATGTATGACCTGAGCATATCATGTAATCTCTTAACCTTGTCTGTAAAATGATAATAGCACCTAACTCGCAAGGTTGTTGTTAGGATCAAATGATCTACTTTATGTAAAATGCAAGGCTTAAAGTATAACATAATGGTGGCTATTTTATTTTATTTATTTATTTTAAACCCTTGCTTTCTGTCTTAGAATCAATGTGCATTGGTTCCAAGGCAGAAGAGTAATAAGAGCTAGGCAATGGGGGATAAGTGATTTGCCTAGGTCACATAGCTAGGAAGTGTTTGAGACCAGATTTGAACCTTGAACTTCCTGTCTCTAGGTCTGGCTCTCAATCTGCTGAGTCACTCAGCTGCCCACAATGGTGGCTCTTTTATTTTATTTTTAAAATTTTATTTAATTGATTAATTAAAAAAAATTTCCATGGTTACATGATTCAAGTTCTTTCCCTCCCCTCCTCCCAACCCCCTCCCATAGCCAACACTCAATTCCACTGGGTTTTACATGTGTCATTGATCAAGACCTATTTCCCTAATATTGATATTTGCACTAGGGTGATAATTTAGAGTCTATATCTCCAATCATATCCCCACCGACCCATGTGATCAAACAGTTTTTTTCTTCTCTCTTTCTACTCCCACAGTTCTTTCTCTGGATGTGGATAGAGTTCTTTCTCATAAGTCCCTCATAATTGTCCTGGATCATTGCATTGTTACTAGTAGAGAAATCCATTACATTCAATTGTGCCACAGTGTATCTATCTCTGGGTATAAGGTTTTCCTGGTTCTGCTCTTTTCACTCTGCATCAATTCCTGGAGGTCTTTCCGATTCACATGAAAATCCTCCAGTTCATTATTCCTTTTAGCACAATAGTATTCCATCACCAACATATACCACAATTTGTTCAGTCATTCCCCAATTGAAGGACATTCCCTCATTTTCCAATTTTTTTAATGGTGGCTATTTTAAAGGAATAATATTTTTTTTTAATTCAGGAAGCTAGTAGGGGAAGAATTTCAAACAGACCTCTCAGCATCCATACTAAAGGCAGCTTTTGAGTTCTTGCTTGATGACCTGTAGCCCAAGCAAGGACTTATTGGGAAACCTTAGAGAGGAAAGTACCTGCTGTAAGCTATACACTAGATATGAAGTAGTCTGAACTACTGTTTCAGGAAAAGGGATATAAAACAATCTTAGTGGCTAAAATTTAGATAGGCAACACATATTTGTTTCAGTTTCATTATCTTTTTTTCTCCAAATCTGTACATGTTGTATGTAGGCTCTCCACCAACTTACACAGTATGGCCAAGACTGACACAAATATCCCTAAACATAAATTGACAGAAGGTCTAAGAGAAATAGCTCAGCCAGGGCACACTAGAGTGCCATGAGTTCCACTCCTAATTATCTATGTCTGACTGAGTCTCTTGTCTCAGGAAAACTGTATCTAATCTCACCACATCATTTGCTGTGGAAAAAAAAGGCTTTGGATCTCTACCCAAACTCTTGTCACAGCTGCTGACCTGAATTATGCCTCCTAGCCTCTATTAATCTTATCTCCACCACTCACTCCACTGGTTCATTAAACATTTTTCACTAGTATATTTTCTTATTGACAAAGCCAGTTTCTGCCCATAACCAAACTATGCATATGAGGGTACTCAGTAGTCCCCTTCTTACTCCCTGGCATTCCTAAATGCCCCATTGAAGGTGCTGGCATTATTGGTTTTACAGAATCATAGCCTTGGAGGCACATTACAGATTGTCTAGTGTAGTGGTTCTGAAAATGTGGTCCAGAGACTCCAGGAATTCTGAGACTTTTTTGGGGGATGGAAAGCCCTCAAAGTTAAAATTATTTTCATTATTTATTGGTGTTGAGTCATTTTCTGTTATATCTGATTCTTTGCAACTCCATTTGATGTTTTCTTGACAAAGATACTGGAATGGTTTGCCATTTCCTTCTCCATTTTATTATCAGATGAGAAATTGAGGCAAGCAGGGTTAAGTGACTTGACCAGGATCACACAGACAGTAAGTGTCTGAGGCTAGATTTGAACTTATGAAGATGAGTCTTTCTGATTCCAAGCCCAGTGCTCTATCCTCTGTGCCTCCTTGCTGCCCCTTATTTTCATACTAATACAACAATATTTTAATTTCAAAATAGTAAATATTGATACATGTAACCCATCCAAATAATAGTTTTTTGTGCTTTTTTTTGGGGGGGGGGAGATTGTTTTGTATTTCTATGGGTTGTTGATAATTTTTAAGAATGTAAAAAGGATCCTGAAACAAAAAAGTTTGAGAAACACCAGGCTAGTCCAACCTGCTTTTTTCATAGGTAAAGAATCTGAAGTTGAAAAAGGGGAAATACCCTTCTTATAGCAGGAAAATGGCATAACCAGGGTTTTAACCCAAGTCTTTTGATCCTAAAGTTCACTGCTTTTTCTCTTACTTCTGAACTCACTTCTCTTGAAAGCAGCAGTTAGAGGCATACAAGAAGAATCTGTATTTTGTTTCTCTCTTTTTTTTTCTATACTGACAATAGGAGTTAAGATTGGGGAAGACAAGTCTAGATGGGATGGCATACCTACCTGTCAGTCTTGTTAAACAGAATATATCTCATCTAGAAGCCCTAAAAAGATATTTAGTATCCAGACCAGAAAGGAGTAGGCCTGATAACTCTGGGGAATGAGATTAGGAAAATAAATGGCAGGAAATCAAGGAAGAAAAAATCTTAGCTCAAATATTCTGAACCTAAGGTCTTGGGGGTCCATGAACTTGGTAGGGAAAAAATTGCATCTTTAGTTCAATATAATTGGTGTCATTATAATCCAGTTTTTTATATTATGCATTTAAAATATTCTAAAAAGGAATCCATTGCTGCCTGAGGGGTCCATGACACAAAAAAGTTTAAGAAATTCTGTTCTAGGGGCAGCTAGGTGGCTCAGTATATAGAGAGCCAAGCCTGGAGACAGGAAGTCCTACACTCCAATGTGGCCTTAGATACTCCATAACTATGTTACCCTGAGCAAGTCACTTGGCCCCAGGGGCTTAGCCTTTACTATTCTTCTGCCTTGGAACCAGTAATATTGACTCTAAGATAGAAAGTAAGACGAGTTTAAAAAGCTAAAAAAATAACTTCTATTCTAGCTCCTGGTACATTTATTTAAAAGTCCAGGGTTGTAGCTGCCAATATCCTTTGCTCCTATTTTATTTTAAGACTATTTTTTTCCTAGAAAAGTTTATATCTAAATATTGATATTCTCTAATGGCTTTGAATTTATGACTGTGCTAGGAATAAATTAAAATATGAAATCCCAAACTGATATATTTCTTTGGCTCAGAACAACTCCCAGTAGTATATACAATTCAGTTTAATTAAATGAGCATTCATTAAGTGCTTTAATTTTTACTATTTTTTCAGATTACAGATAGATAAACTTTTTAACAATCATTTTCTGACATTTTGTGATATAGGTTATTTTCCTTCCTCCCATCTCTCCCCATCCCCAAGACACTAGGTAATATGATATAGGTTACACATGTGCTATCATGTAATATGTATTTCCATGTTTTTCAAGTTGTGAAAGAAGGCATATATTGCTTATACTAAAAAAAAACTCATAAAGGAAATGAAGTGAAGAATAGTATGCTTCAATCTGCATTCAGACTCTGTTAGTTCCTTCTTTGGTAGAGGATAACTTTTTTCATCCTGAGTTTTTTGAAATTGTCTTGTGTTTTAGTTTTTAAAAATAAATGTTTATTTTCAATTATTAAGCATTTTCCTCCCTTTCACTTCTCTTCACTAATTGAAAAAGAAACATACATCTTTTGTTATAATAAAGTATAATCAAGCAAAATTAATTCTCAGTTGACTATATCCAAAAATGTTTTTTATTCTATATATTATTCCATCATCTTTCTTTCATGAGATAGGTAGCCTTTTTCATCAATCTTCTGGAATCATGAAAAATCATTACATTGATTAGAATTCTTAAGTTTTTTAGAATTTTTAAAAACAATATTATTAGAGTATATATTTTTTCCTAGTTCTGCTTACTTCATCCTTTATCAGTTCACATAAATCTTCCTAGGTCTCTCTAAAACCATCTTTTCTTCATTTCTTACAGCATACTAATAATCCATGACATTCTTACACCATAATTTTTCAGCTATTCCCTGATCAGTATTCCTTTAGTTTCCAGGTCTTTGTCACCATAAAAAGAACTGCTCTAAATCTTTTTGCATATAAAGGGTCTTTCCCCCTTCCTTTCATTTCTTTGGGGTATAAGCCCAGTAATTGTATTATTGGGTCAATGGATACACACAATTTAATGACTTCGGGGACATAATTCCAAATTGCTTTCCAGAATGACAGAGCTAATTCATAACTCTACCAGCAGGGCTTCAATGTGCCTTTGCTTCTATTTTATATCCTTGTAAAGGGAGTGGGTATGTTATAGTGGGAAAAGTGCTGGATTTACAATCATACAGGACTAGATTCAAATTCCAGTTCAGCCTTTGTAATCTGGGGAAAGTCAGTTACTCTTTGTGGACCTCAATTTCCTCATCTGTACATCTGTACATCCAACAGAATGACTGGAACATAGTAGTCACTTAAAAAATATTTGTTGATTGAACTGTACTCAATGATTTCTAAAGCTTTCCAGGGCTAAATCTGTAATCCCATATTTACTTGTAGTGAATTAGTAATACATCCTCTAAAACAACATCAAACCTAAAAGTTATGGAGAGATGAAGCAGAGGAGAGATGTGTGTGTGTGTGTGTGTGGGAGAAGTCTTTGCCTTGTATTTAGAGCCCAAGGTTGGGGAGCCTGGAGAACCAAAGGGAAAAGGATCCAGATGTTGAGAGATGGTAGCCACAAGAAACCATTAGGGGAAGCAAGTCACATAAGCCTTGGTTTTCACATGGCAATACACCTGTATTGAGTTAATCCTTAGTTAACCAATTATCCAATCAAGAATATTTACTGCCAGCCTATTTATTTACTGCCCCCAGAATAGACACAACTGAGAATGTCAGTTTCTTCACTATTGTAGATTCTTCCATAGAACTCATGTGAATCCTTTGCTCTGTGCTTAAGTCCTTTGGATTTTGTTTTGTTCTGAATATTGATAAAGCTAAAAACAGTTCCCTATATTTGTATAGTGTATTACAATTTCCAAGATGCTTTCATGGGAGGGTGAGTGATGTAGTAAAGAGGGGCTCTGGAGTGAGAGACTCTGTCTTTGACTCCCAGGTCCCATGTGATCTCAGACAAATATTTTAATCTCTTGAGACCTCAGTCTCTTTAGATTTAAAATGTTGGATTGGAGCTCAATAACCTTTAAGAATTCTTCCAGTTTTAAATCAAGCATGTTACTTTAATTCATTTGAAGCTTTATTACAAGCACATGAAATAGAAAGAGTAGATATAATTCACCATCCCCATGACTCCCTACACTAAAACTTCTCTTTCTGGCCACCTTCACCAGAATTTAAGTTTTCTGGAGGTAGGTAGGTAGGTAGGTAGGTAGGTAGGTAGGTAAATGGATAGAGAGTCAGGCTGGGAGATGGGAGGACCTGGGTTCGAATCTGAAATCCATCACTTTCTAACTGCATATCCCTTAATAAGTCACTTAACCCCAATTACCTAGTATTTGCCCCTCTTTTGCCTTGAAACCAATATTCAGCATTGATTCCAAGACAGAAAATGTGAGTTAAAAAAAAAGAATTCAAGTTCTTGGAGGGCAGGGCTATCTTGGTTTTATACTTGTATTCCCATAATTTAGCAAAGTTCCTGGAACATAGTGAGAGATTAATAAATACTTATTCACTCATTTTTTCATAAGAAGAGGAATCTGGACCTATAACTTTCTACTTGGAATCAGGTGCTCTTTTTACAGCATAGATCAATTAGTCTGCATGCTTACCAGGTGAGGGTGAATGAGCCCAATTCTCTTATTTCCTATTGTATAGCTAAAGTTAATTTAGCTCACTGGATTTAAAAAATTATATACAATATTATATTATAATATCATGTATTATTATATATTCTACATTTCAATTCTAATATTATACAAAATATATAACCTTACATATTATAAGGATTAATCATTCCCCAGGGAGATGACTGATGATTAGGACTCTGTACCATTTATGTCAAACTTTAAATATGACAATGCCCAGGCACTGGAGTTCAAGCTGAGTTTATCAGTGAGCCAGATGCAAATGGGTCTGTCTGCAACTTGAGAAATCTCATTTGCTCTTGCCAGCACATCTCCTAGCACCCTCAGAGTGTGAATTGCTCAGGCGGTACTCCAGATCTCACACCTGCAATGGGAAGTGATGAAGTCTGGTAGGTGTGACAAACACCACCTCTGTCCTTGGGGCTCTTCTTCCTCCATCCAGGAGATACAATCTCAGTTCATTTCCAGGTCATATTGCAACTGTTTTTAGTCTGATGGATTTATGACAGCTGGGCTGGCTGTATAGTAAATGAAAATTACAGTGTAAACTCCAAGACCTTCCTGGATAATTCCTAGTTCAATCTGTTAACAATTCAGACATAAATATGTACATTCATTGGTGGCATAGACACACAAATACCCATAAATTTAAAAAAAAATAAGTTTGCAGAAGACCAGGACCTCTTAATGCTTAATTTTATATTAACTATATATTCAAATATGGGTCAAGATAGAGATGAAAAGGGTTCACTCTTAATGGTCAGTGCTCCAAAGCCCATCCTTAATTTCTCATTGGCCATTCCAAAATGGTAACTGTAAGCAGTGGATGGTGGGGAGCAGCTGGTGCAAGGAGTTGGTAGGACCTATGCTTTCAGGGGCTAGTATGAATTAGACCAATTAATTCCTCCTTATTACTACTTGTTCTTCAATCCCATATTTATAGTAATTCATTTAGTTTCTTTTTAAAAAATTATTGACAACTTTTGTTTTTTCCATTTTTATATTTCTTCCAGGATCCCTTCTTCTTCCTTTCCCAGAAAGTCAAACCATATAACAAAGAATATATTTTTTTAAAAGAATGAAAAAGAGGGCAGCTGGTTGACTCAGTGAATTGAGAATCAGGCCTTGATAGGATGACCCAGTGAGAAAAGAGCCATGAATAAATATTGGGGTCTGACCCTAACATCTCTTTGACCCTGTCTGAGATGAGATCACACCTCCCAGCTGTGTGACTCTGGGCAAGTCATTTAACCCCATTGCCTAGCTCTTATTGCTCTTCTGCCTTGGAACCAATACATAATATTGATTCTAAGACAGAAGGTAAGGGTTTTTAAAAAAAAGAAAGCAAAAGAGGAAGAAGAGAGCAAAAAATTAGCAAAACCATTCAATACAGTTGATTAATATTTTAGGCAACATACTATATTCCAGGAACTTTGTTAATCACCAGGAATACAAATAAAAGTGAAATAATAATCCTTACTGTCAAGGAATTTACAGTCTAATGAGGTATAGACCATGTAAATAATCATGTACAAAGTAAGCTGTATGAGAAAAATTGTGGAGTGATCATGAAAGAACTAAGATTAAAGAGGGCTGAAAGACTTCTTACAGTCCCTATAGCTTTGGCTGAGACTTGAAGGAAGCCAGGAGGCAGAGATGAGGAAGGAAGGGGTTCTGGGCATGAGAGACAGTCACCAAAAATACTAGGAGTTGAGGAATGGAGTGTTCTTTATACTTTCGAACCAATCACTTTTGATTGTTTTGTGACTGTTCTTTCCAAATTCCCACATGGGCCATTTCCAATAAATCTATGTTCAAGTCTGTATCCTTAGCTTGCCACCTCTCTGTCTGGAAGTGTTTCATCTCTCCCCGATTTTTTAAAATAAAGTATGGAGTTCCTTTTAAAGTAATTTATGTTTTCAGGTTTAGTGAACACTGGGTTATTGAGTTTTAATGTTTTTTATTCTCTCTTGTCTGTTCTATTTTATTGTTATGCTTTTCTATTTTTTGTAAACCAGTATCACTCAGTTTTGATTATTACTGCTTTATAATAGAGTTTGAAGTCTAGATGGCCTATTCTTCCTCCATCCCTTCTTTTCTTCATTATTTCTTTTGCTAGTCTAGATTGTTTCTCAAAATATTATTGTTTTGAGTTTTAGAAAAATATCTCTTTTGAAGTTTTATTGGTAAAATATTAAAAGCTAACTTTGCTAGTATTGTCATATTATTATTTTGGAAGGTTCCACCATGAGTACTAAATATTTCTCTATGTATTTAAGTTGTCTGTATAATTCTTTTTTTTTTTTAAACCCTAACCTTCTGTCTTGGAATCAATACTGTGTATTGGCTCCAAGGCAGAAGAGTGGTAAGGGCTAGGAAATGGGGGTTAAGTGACTTGCCCAGGGTCATACATTTGGGAAGTGCCTGAGGCCAGATTTGAACTTAGGACCTTCCCATCTCTAAGTCTGACTCTCAATCCACTGAGATATCCAGTTGCCCCATCTGGGTAATTCTTTGTTTTTTTTTTTAATTTTAATTTTTTTAATTTGAATTAATTTATTTAGTTAATTTAGAACATTATTCCTTGGTTACAATAATCACATTATTTCCCTCCCCCCCTTCCCACCACAGATGTGCAATTTCATTGGGTATTACATGTGTCCTTGATCAGAACCTATTTCCATGTTGTTGGTGTTTGCATTAGGATGTTCATTTAGAGTCTACATCCCCAATCATATCCCCTCAACCCATGTATTCAAGCAGTTATTTTTCTTCGGTGTTTTCACTCTCATAATTTTTCCTTTGGATGTGGATAGTGGTTTTTCTCATAGATTCCTCCAAGTTCTTCAGGATCACTGCATTGCCACTAATGGAGAAGTCCATTGCATTTGATTGTGCCATAGTGTATCAGTCTCTGTGTACAATGTTCTCCTGGTTCTGCTCCTCTCACTCTGCATCACTTCCTGGAGGTTGTTCCAGTCTCCATGGAACTCCTCCACTTTATTATTCCTTTTAGCACAATAGTATTCCATCACCAACATATACCACAATTTGTTCAGCCATTCCCCAATTGAGAGGCATCCCTTCATTTTCCAATTTTTTGCCACCACGGAACGCAGCTATGAATATTCTTGTACAAGTCTTTTTCCTTATTATCTCTTTGGGGTACAAACCCAGCAGTGCTATGGCTGGATCAAAGGGCAGACAGTCTTTTAGAGCCCTTTGGGCATAGTTCCAGATTGTCCTCCAGAATGTTTGGATCAATTCTGTCTGTGTCATTCTTGATAATTATGTCTCTCTATAATTCCTCCATAGACCATCTGTCCAAATGTATTAGAGGTCTTCATCTAGTCTTTTTCATTTTAATGAATTCCAGTGCAGTGTTGTCAGGGCCCTGGGAGATAAGGCTGGAAATATAAACTAAGGAGTTTTTACTTCATTCTGTAGGCAGTGAGGAACCATTAAAGATTTTTGAATGGCAGATTTACATAACCAGAGCTAATTCAGGGAAACATCAGTCCCTTCTTCCTTATTACTATGAAGACTAGGACAAAGGTAGTTATACCTGAGACTTTATGATACTTTGGGTTAAGGGAGAAATTACTATATAGGTAGGAGGCAAATAAAATTGCATTTGATATAAATCTGCACAAACATTAATCAAGTAATAAAGTGTTGAATCTGGCAAAGGGTGGGGATGTTTTCTCTTCAAATAACCTTGGGCGGAATTGAGTTGGACATCTTGAGATGAACAATGCTCAATTGATTGGAAAAGATCAAGGCTCTGGTTGGGCACAATAAACATAAAATGGATTTTGTGCCAGATGAGGTGAAAACATGATAAAAGGGGAAAAGTTAAGACCTTTCCAATTCAACAAGATCTCAGATTTCACATCTGATTTCTTTGAGTCGACAATCTTATGGCATAACATTTAGAAAGAGTGACTATTAAATAGCAAGAATGTTTTTTTAGATAATTTTTGGAACATATATAATAATGATAACTCACATTTACAAAGCACTATTATCTCATTTGACCCTCATGACAACCCTAGGAGGTAGGTGCTATTATTATCCCTATTTTACAGCTGGGGAAACTGAGGCAAACAATTTTTTTTTTTAAGTGGCTTTCCCAGACTTGTACAGCTAACAAGTGTCCGAGGCCAGATTTGAGCTCAGGTTTTCCTGATTCAGGAGCTGGTGCTAAAAATAGTTCATATTATGTGAACTAAACATAAATCTGTACCGTTTCTTTCTTTTCTAAAATGAAAGTTTTGAAAATCCATTTTGACCTCACCCTTACCCTTTAAATATTTTTAAGGGGTGTTGGGAATGAGATCTGAGGCTCATCTGTATAAGGAAAAGCCTCTGGCTCTTGGCCATCTTCTACATGACCCCTGGCCAGGAACACTGGTCTCTGACCTGGACTAAGTTCATGTCTGTCCAACCAGGGAGACCCAGAAAAAGTGATGTCACTAGAGTGATAAATTATGGATCAAGGAAGTTTTTAGTCTTTTCCCTTAGGAATCAGTAGGAGTGAATGAGTTAGTAATGTGATAACATGCCTTTTCTCTCTCCAATCTGCTTTCAATATCTAATAAATAATTATGTATTAATATCTGGTCTCCAGCTAATTTTAATCTTAACAATCTGGTCATAGAGACCAACTTTTAATGAGGAAACTGAGAGGTTAACTGACTTACTCCAAGTCACACAATCAGGAAGTGTTAAAGAGGGAATTTGAACCTAGGCTTTTCTGATTCTGTCATCTATGACACTCACTGGAACATCAGACACTCCAGCAAGTCTGTCAATAATCAAAAAAGTTTTGGGACTTTTTATGCAGTTGTCTTTTATGTCAGAGTTGAGCCTGGTGTACAGAATTGCTTCCTTGCTCTCAGGTCTATTCATTGTTGGACTGGATCCCCCCACCTGGATCAAGTCTTGGGGGCTACAGAGTTAGAAATGACTAAAATGGAACTGTTGGAGGAAGAATGAAGATGGAAGCATACGATTTATCAGTTGTTCATTTGGGTATATGTTTTAAGGTTTGGGTTTTATAGGATTATTCACTTATAAAAATGAGTAATATTTTTGTAGGATTGTAGTAATTTGTAGGATTGTAGTAATATTTTTATAGGATTATTCACTGTGTGATAATACATGTAAAATCCATTTGCTTTGACAGTTCTGGGAGGGGTGAAGAGGGAGACAACTTGGAAGATATAACTTCAGAAAACTCATGTGGAAATGTGTTATTAAAATAAAATAAAGAAATGGTGAAAATGATTGAATGACAACAAAAATAGGCCACAATTCCAGTACGCCCTTAAATGCACTAAAGTGGAGAACCCCACTCCACTTCCAAGTCCATAACATCAGGAAGCAAGCTCACCAAATGCACATATTTTCATAACTCAGCCCTTCCTGGATAGTTCCCTCCAACATATAAAAAACTTCAAACTCTTGATTTTCTTTATTTCAGTTGGGGGTTGGAGGTGGGGCTAGTGACAAGGTTGCCAATATGAAAATAAAAAGAAGGGAAAAAGTAATCAAAGAAGGTCATTGAGGCATTTAAAATGTACAGAATAAGAGGAAGATCAGTAGCAAACACAAATAAGCAGAACAGCTTCAAAAATAACATGTTGAATTTATTAGATGCTTAAAAAGAAAAGCAAACTCTCTATATATGTATATATATATACATATTATAGATTCAGAATTACATCTACATTGCTTTCTCCTCTTCTATTTTATATAGGGATATGCTTGTCTTCTGTGGTATTTTGTTAATAATTTATACATTGCCTCTTCCATTAGATTACAAATTCTCTTTAGGAAAGGACTGTTTTTAACCTTTCTCTGTATCTCCTAGGTAGTTAGATGGTGGATAAGACCTGAGTTCAAATCCAGCCTCAGACACTAGCTATGTGACCTTGGGCAAGTCACTTAACCTTTATTCGTCTTAATCCACTGGAGAGGGAAATGGCAAATCACCAGTATCTTTGCCAAGAAAATCCCACAGACAAGAGCCAGATAAGATTGTACAACAGCTGTATCATTGGTGTTTGGTAAAATGCCCAACGCATAGCAAACTTTTAATAAAAGATTTTGAGGGGGGCAGCTGGGTGGCTCAGTGGATTGAGAACCAGGCCCAGAGATGGGAGGTCCTGGGTTCAAATCTGGCCTCAGACACTTCCCAGTTGTATGTCCCTGGGCAAGTCACTTAACCCCCATTGCCTAACCCTTACCACTCTTCTGCCTTAGAACCAATATACAATATTGATTCTAAGACTTATAATAATAATAATATATATATACACATATATATATATATATATAATAAGATTCTAAGATTCTAAGTAAGGGTTTAAAAAAAGGATTTTGATTGATTTGTGAACTAGAAAACACCTTTATTTTTCAAAGACATAGTAAGGCATGATGAAGTTTACAATGATAGTTATTCAATATTGGAATTTGTTATATGAAGAAGCTATAGAATTCTTTTTCTGAGCAGTCCTTCCCTTGGACAAAAGTGACTTTTCAAGTACATTGAAATCTCAGAATATTGCCATTCTGTCTTTGAGCCTTGAAATCAATAATCTTTTCGTCTTTATTTTTTAATCCTTTACCTTCTGTCTTAGAATCAATAGTGTGTATTGCTTTTAAGGTAGAAGAGTGGTAAAGTCCAGGCAATGGAAGTTGTGACTAGCCCAATGTTTCACAGCTAGGAAATACCTGAGGCCAGACTTGAACCCAGGACTTGCTGACTCTAAGCCTGGCTCTCAATACACTGGGCTACCCAGCTGTCCATTGAAATAAATATCTTTAGAGCTCAATGACAGCCCCAAAGCCAAGTCAAATACTTTCATTTTATAGCTAAATCTGATGGAACTAGTTCAAGGTCCTACAACTCATTAGTAGCAGAGTGCTTAATACAGAATTTATTCCATTATATTATACAACTTCAGATTATTGTCCCTTTCCTGGGATGCTAGTCAGCCCCCCCTCCCCAATGTACAATTCCATATAGTGGGAAATAAAATAAAATATAGTTAGTTATAAGGTGTGTGTTGATACTTTCTATGGCATATGCCCAGAAATGGAACTCTTTGTACTTGTTCTTTGGGGATTTACTACACAGAAGCCACAGAGGAGTTTCAAATTTGATTTATTCATTAGTTACAGCCTTACTATGACAAAAACTATAGTTTAAAGAAGAGACATTGAGGAGCAGAGAAGTGATGAGGTTAGAGAGGGGTATAGGTACCATGTTCTTTATGTCCTTAGCATAGAAAGCTATGGAAGCTTCCAGTCTCAAGCTTTCCACCGGCACACCAAACACATGGACAAAAGGCTGATTGAGTCCAAAAGAGAAGATGCCAGTTTGTCCTTTAGTGAGTTGGATGCAGAGAATCACCCAAAATGATCAACTCGAAGAGGGATGAGTCCCATTTGGAGGGTGAGGAGCTTCAGGGCAAACCCAGTGAGCAGCGTTGTTAACTTGGAGGTCAGAGAAGGTCCCTTGGTCTTCGCTTTCTCCCGTGATCTCCTGTTCTGGGTCTTTATATCTGAGGAAGTGCTCCAGGGATCGTCATACATGGGAAATTGACTTTGTTTTTACACCATTTGTGGTATGGTCTGATTCTCCCTGAGAATAAGATAGGAAGGATTGGGTGTGGGAGGAATGATGGATCCAGAAAAGAGGAGGATAGAGAGAAAGCAGAGAGAAACAGGGAGAAACAAAGATGTATGGAGAAAGAGGGAAGAAAGTGAGGGGAGAGACAGAGGATGAAGAGAATCAGAAAGGAGGGAGAGAGTGGGATCAAAAGAGAGGGGAAGGAGAAAAGGATGAGAAAGAAAAGAGAGGGGAGAGGAGGAGAGAGGAAGAGAGATTTTTTTTTATTAAATTAGGACAAACCAGACGTGTTTATAAAATCAGACATTAATGCAAAGGCGACTCCATCCACTACAGTGAAGTGAAAAATCTGTTTGGTTGGTAGATTATCTAGCAGAAGGTGGTAGGTCTTATGTTTTAAGAAAACTCATTTACAAAGGATTCCAGATTTACTCCTTACTTGCCAAAAGGAAGAGCATAGATCTGACCCAGCTCAGAAATCTTCAATGGTTCCCAATTTCCTAGGTCAAACACAAATTCTTGTGTTTGGTGTTAAAAGCCCTTCACAGTCTTCCTCCAACTTTTCCTTTCTAGGTTGCTTGTACGGTCCTTTCCTCACATATAGTTAAGTTGCAGTCAAACTGGTTTACTTGCTGTTCCCTATGAATATCCCTATATATCCCCTGTCTCTGCACTTTCAAATCGACTGTTCCCCATACCCAGAATGCTCTCTTTCCTCATCTCTGCCTCTTGGAACCCCTAGCTCCCTTCAAAGCAATTATCACCAACAAAATTATTGTATTGTGATAATGACCTTATGACTGATTTTTTGAAGAACATTTGGGTTTTTTAATGAGTATTCTTTTATAACAATGATGAATATGGAAATATGTTTTGCATGATAATGCATGTAAAACCTAGATCAAATTGCTAACCAATTCTGGGAAGGGAGGGAAGGAGACAACTTTTATAATTTCAGAAAATGTATGTTGAAAATTATTGTTACATATAATTGGGAAAATAAAATACTCTTTAAAAAAAGGAAAAAAGGGGGCAGCTTGGTGTCTCAGTGGATCGTCAAGCCTAGAGATGGGAAGTCCTAGGTTCAAATTTGACCTTAGATACTTCCTAGCTGTGTGACCCTGGACAAGTCACCTCGCCCTTCCTGTTCTTCTGCCTTGGAACCAATAAATGGTATTGATTCTAAGATGAGAGGTAAGGGTTAAAAAAAAAAGGAAAAAAGAATATAGGTATATTGTGCATTGTATGTCTATATATGGGTACACATAGTTGGTACACACACATACATATGTACATATACATATATTTACAGAATGAAAGAAAAAAAGGAAAAAAGATCAAAGCTACTTATGAGAGTCTATATTGGTTAGGGAGTACAAAGGCATATCTGTACCTGGCATATTTATGTACAAACTGTATCCCTCTGGATTCATAGATTGTCAGATCTGACATGGCAGTGGCTGTTTCCTGTGTGCTTTTTAGTATTCCCAAGATCACATTGACTTGAATATCTATTAGGTACTTGATAATTTTTCTTTCTGAATCAAATTGAAGGAATCCCAAATCATCTAAGGACCTCATTATTTCTTCCCTCTCCAGGTCTTTGATAAACCTGCTAACTAACCAACCATTAGACAACTGTACTTTCCCCTTTTTTCCCTTTGAATTCCTCCTGGTAGAAGAGCAAATGTATAGGTTAGTGCTGTTATGTGAAGGAAATCAGCATCTTTACCATTCACCTCCTCCCCAGGTGGTTCACACTTCAGTTCAGTGACTAGTGTTAGACTCAGTTATTTTTACCTTTGGTTCTCACTAGGTTCCTTTGCCAGTCAGCAGTTTGCTGAACTTGGAAATGGGGAAGGACTGAGAAGGAGTGGGAAGGAAGTGGGGAGTGATAAAATCTGCTTGCAAGATGTGAGGCTGATCTTGTCACATTTTCTGTTTCCCTTAAATCTCCAAATTCCTTCCCTCACCCATACACCTTGAATCCACATTCCTAATGACTGAAAATTCTGAACAGCTCATTTAGAAGAGGCTCCCCCTCCACCTTTCCAGCTACTTCATAGGTTAGAGGCAAATGGATAAGAGCTATAGAGATCATAGGGTCCAGGGGGTTATTAACATTTGTTGTGTGTTATAGACTCCTTTAACAGCATTATCAGAGTAATGTTTTAAAATGAAAATAATAAAATGCATAGAGATACAAAGGAAACCAACTGAAATATAATTATCTATCTTCTATCTATCAGTCTATCCATCTGCCTGTTTGTGTCTGTCTATGTCTATGTCTATCTATCTATCATCTATTTACCTATCTATCCATCTCTCTGTCCATCCCTGTCTGTCTATCCATCTGTCTGTCTATCAATCTATCTATCATCTAGTCTGTCTCACTTATCTATCTATCTATCTATCTATCTATCTATCTATCTATCTATCTATCTATCTGCCTGTCTATCTGCCTGCCTGCTTATCTATCTATATATCTTCTGTCTGCCTAGTTATGTCTCTCTCTCTCTCTCTCTCTCTCTCTCTCTCTCTCTCTCTCTCTCTCTCTCTCTCTCTCTCTCTCTTCTCTCTCTCTCTCTCTCTCTCTCTCTCTCTCTCTCTCTCTCTCTCTCTCTCTCTCTCTCTCTCTCTCTCTCTCTCTCTCTCTCTCTCTCTCTCTCTCTCTCTCTCTCTCTCTCTCTCTCTCTCTCTCTCTCTCTCTCTCTCCCCCCCACCCCCCCTAAGTTCATTAGCTCTAGGTTAATAACTCCAGAACAAATCCAGCTAGGAAGAAGCTGATGAAGAGATTGAGATCCAGAGGTTAAATGAATTTTGATGAAGAAATCTAGTGACCTTATCACTATGCCACTTCTCATCCCTTCCTCTGGTAACTGGTGTTTTAAGGAGGGAACAAAGCTTTGTAGGTTCCTAAACCTAAAGGGGAGTCTTTGGATCTGTGAAAGACTCCCCTTTTTCTATTGAAAATGATTGGTTCAGAGAACTTAGAAATAAATACTCCTAACACTAGTCTTTGGGCAGCCCCAAAGGAAGAGGATGAATTGCTTACCTCTCGGGTTTGCAGCCTTTTGGCAGCAGTGAACTTTCTGGTTCCTATTGTGTCTTGCACCTGGGAGAGATAAACAGGAACATTTCCAGTCTGTTATAATGCGACTTAAAATAAACATACATGCATGTGCTGGTGTTGAATGAAGTCAGGTAGTGAAGCCACAAAAGATCCTGGTAGATTTATTCCAAGCTCTGGATTTAAGCCCTCAGCTCTGAGGGATTAAATCACTTTTCCAAGGTTGCATAGCTAATAAGTGTCCAAGGCAAGATTTGAACCAAGTTTTTCTGCCCCCAAGGCCAGTGTTCTATCTACTAACATTGTGTTTATTATACTAGGTCCCAACTTGTGAGGAGTTTGTCATCCATTTGGGGAGGAAAGCATTAAAAATTAAATTACTAAAATGGCATATCATTTAGTATTCAGTTGAAGGTAGAGCTAATAATCATGCTTGAGTTCAAAGGAGGGAGAGATCATTGTGGGCTGGGGTAGCCATGTAGGAGGCTTTATGCCATCTTTTATTATAAGATTTAGAAAAAAATTTCATTGTTGACAATGAAAACTTGCAGGGATATAGAATTAATTTTTTCTCTTCCTCTCCCTCATTCCTTCTCTCTCCCTTGATCATTAAAGAATAAACTGAACAAAAAGTGAGTTTTTTACTGCCCCCCTTTCTGGAAGACAGCAAGATGCCACTTTGTCCTCTTTTCCCCTTGACCTCTCATGACAGATTATTAATTCTTTAATGTAGTCACTTTTCTCAACTAAGGCAATGAACTGGGATTCAAACATTTTCATTTTCATTTCTTTTTTTTTCAAGACATAAGAAGAGGGGGGCAGCTGGGTAGCTCAGTGGATTGAGAGCCAGGTCTAGAGACAGATGGTCCTGGGTTCAAATTGGACCTCAGACACTTCCTAGCTGGGTAACCCTGGGCAAGTAACTATCCCCCATTGCCTACCCTTACCACTCTTCTGCTTTAGAACCAATACAGAACATTGATTCTAAGGCAGAAGGCATGGGTTAAAAAAAAAAAGAATGGAGGTGATAATAAGCCCATTCATTCTCTGTGTGAACTATTGAGCCCCTCTGTGCATAGAATATATGCTTACATTTATAGGACTAAATTTCACGGACACAGTAGTTTAAAAAAATCAGTTTTTCTAGACAGCAGACTTCAAGGTCAGAAAGACCTGGCTATGTGACTCTGACTAGGCTATTTAGGCTCTTTGTGTCTCAGAAAATTGTTTCAGAGAGAGAGAAAGCACATTAACAATCTGTATTGAGATAGTTTTCTTACCTGAAGTTCCCTAAACCTATGATGTCACAAGTCTGCACAAAAACAGATGGAGAAAACCTAGATAACATATCATTCACTCCAGGTCAAAAAAGACTCAGTCTGGTGACTAGATTCCTGAAAAAACCTCAGAATCCAGACATTTAGCCTTTCACACCAAGGGGAGATAACGAGAATTCAATCTCTATAGTCAGAGTTCCAAATATTCCATTTTCAAAGGTCTTTCAGAGTCCAGAAGTAGTGCTTCTGCCCTAGACAAGTCAGACAATTTCTTATAGTCCCTTTACTGTCTTCCCAAGCTTTCTGACTGAGGAAATTCATGTTATATTTTAGTATAAGCCTCCGTGATGCCCAGAATCAGAGACTTGGAAGATGCTGAGACTCTTCAGAATACATAAATATAGTACTCTGACCCTCATACAGCATGCCTCACTAGGATCAAAGTCTAGTCTAATTGTGGGCTTATCTCTATAAATCTCTATTGAATGATCTAGATGTTTCCTTGAGTCCAAAACTATAATGGAATTTTTGTGCTCAGAGTAAGGACTATGAAGCACCGCAGATCAAATTACATGAAACTTACTCACCAGTAAGTGTTGTGCTGAACCAACTAGATTTGTAAGGGACATTGCCACCAAGGGGCCAGGTAATGGGGAGAAGGTAGGATACACTGGAACTCTCCCAGGGCTGAGGAGAAATAGTGCTAGGACTGGTAGATGGTAGGGAAAGGCAGAGTCAGGTGGAAAAGGCTCACCCTAATCAATTAATTAATCAATAAACAATTATTTTGTGCTTACTATGTGTCAATCACTGAGGTGAGCACTAGGGATACAAAAAGAGACACATGACAGTCCTTGCCTTCAAGGACGCTGACCCACCATCTTAAAGTTTCCTATTTTAACTAATTATTCTTGCCGACCAAGTTCTTGAAGGACTGCAAGAGCTGTTTAGTGCCTTTTAAATTTAACACCATCTAAAATTTGGTGCCATGGAACAAAAGCTCCATTTTTCCTACCCTAGTTTTGCCTTTGCTTAAAAATGCCAAGCTGAAAAATAAATGAAAGCCTCACCACCCACTTTTCCAGAATAAGGTCATACCTTCTGTGGAGAAGGCCAACAAACACAGGAGCAGTATGCACAGCAGGCTGGAGAGAGTGGGGAATTTCATGCTGGTGATATCAGGTGTTCTCAGTCTTCAACAGTGCAAATCAGCAGGTTGAACTCGTCAGCCTTTATATACCAGCCGACTTGGTAGTGTGTCTTGGTATGGGTGTGGAGGCACCTTTTGTTTTTTCTCCAAAGGGAAACTTAACTCCTTCCAAGAGAGGAAGGACCAACTGGATGGTTAAACACATACACGCACACACCCCAAAAACTCCATTCTGTCAGAGCCAAGAGAAGGCTTAGTAGTCCATAATAAAAAATTTCAGAGGAAACTGGCTCAGAATGTCAGGAAATGCCTGGCTTGGGAGTGGGCCACAACCAAGGCCAAATCTCAGGTATAAAGGTAGTCATATTTGCCTGGGGACATTTAGTATTTCAGGGTTGAACTTTAGTATCAATTATAGCTGAGCAAATGTGGATTCTTTTTCTTATTGCCTAGATGGTTAGATAAAGAGATACAAAGAGGAGCTGAAAGGTTAATAAATCTTTGCAACAAGGCTTACAGGAAGGAAAGGAATAAAAAAAAGTATATAGGAGATTCTACCAGTGCTTTATAGAATCCCTGAAGGAAGATGATATCAGGACTATACAATATAGGGGAGAGAGCTTCCTATGAGTCAGTTGCCATGGAAAATCCAATGGATAGTTTATAGAATCACAGAATTTGTGAATTGGAAGAGCTCTGTGATTAAAGTATCAAGTCCAACCTTTAGAAAGAAATCCCTGCTATAGCAAATGAGTTAAGTGGTCAGTCAACAAACCTTTATTAAGATTTACTATGTTCCAGGTGCTGTGTTTGGTGTTGGGAAATAAAGAAAGACATAAACTAAAAATATTTTTTGTTGCTCTCAAGGAGGGAGGACAATATGGGGGAGACAACACATAAATAGCTATGTGAACACATATATCCAACCTTTGCTTGGAAATTTTTAAGAAGGGGGAACCCACCATCTCTCCAGGCAAAGTGTTTCACTTTTGTGAAGTTTTTAAAATTTTTATTTAGTCAGTTTAGAACATTATTCCTTGGTTACAAGAACCATATTCTATCCCTCCCTCCCCTCCCCTGCCCTTAGCTGATGCTTAATTCCACCGGGTATTACATGCATCCTTGATCAGAACCTATTTCCATGTTGTTGATGTTTTCACTAGGATGATCATTTAGTCTACATCCCCAATCATATCCCCATTGACCCATGTAATCAAGCATTTGTTTTTCTTTGGTGTTTCTACTCCCACAGTTTTTCCTCTGAATGTGGATAGTGTTCTTTCTTGTAGATCCCTCTGAGTTGTTCAGGATCACTGCATTGCTGCTAGTAGAGAAGTCCATTATATTTGATTGTACCACAGTGTATTAGTCTCTGTGTACAATATCCTCCTGGTTCTGCTCCTCTCACTCTGCATCACTTCCTCTAGGTTGTTCCAGTTTACATGGAATTCCTCCATTTTATTATTCCTTTTAGCACAATAGTATTCCACCACCAACATATACCACAATTTGTTCAGCCATTCCCCAATTGAAGGGTATCCCCTCATTTTCCAATTTTTTGCCACCACAAAGAGCTCAGCTATGAATATTCTTGTACATGTCTTTTTCCTTATTATCTCTTTGGGGTACAAACCTAGCTGTGCTATGGCTGGATCAAAAGGCAGGCAGTCTTTTAGCGCCCTTTGGACATAGTTCCAAATTGCCCTCCAGAATGGCTGGATCAATTCACTTTTGTGCAGTTTTAACTGTTGGGAAGATTTTCTTGGCATCAATGAAAAGCTTCTTTGCAACTTCCCCATGATAGCTTTTCACATTAAGTCAAGAATCTTCTTCAATCAATCCTCATATAATGTAGAAGGTCCTTCAGCATCCTGGTTGCTTTCCTTTAGACACTTTCCAGTTTATCATTGTCTTCAAACTGTGATGCCCAGAACTAAGAGTAACACTCCAGAGATGATCAAACTAGGCCAAAGAACAGAGGGTCTATCATCTCCGAGTTCCTGGAAGCTTTGCCTATCCTTAAGCAAATAGTAATTCTTGCATTAGCTTTTTTGACTGCCACACAGAGCTTTCAGTTAACTATTACTCTTCAATTTTTTTCCCCCAGATAAACTGCTATCAAACTGTGCCTTTCCAGTCCTATATTTTTGATGCTGATTTTTTTTACCCATGAGTAAAATTTTCCATGGATCCCTACTGAATTTTATCCTGTTAGATTCAGTCCAACACTCTAGCCTGTCAAGATATTTTTACTCCCTTACTCGTGTTGTCCAATAAGTGAGCTCTCTTGGCTTTGTGTCATCTGTAAATTTGATGGAAATGCTATCTACGCCATCATTCAAATATTAAACATAAAGGATTTATCCTCAGACAAGCTGACTTGGTCTTTCTTGTTTCTGGCTTGGGACTTTGGACAACTCAACCAGGGGAAATATCAAATAGAGACCTTTGGTGATGCTTGGCAACCTACAGAAATGTCTTGGGTTAGGTTCCTGTTGTACAGGAACAAACCCTTTTAGTCCTGGAGATGTTCATCCATAATTATGGAGCAAACTGTTATTATTTAGATCTTCTGCATTTCCCTCTAATACTCCACCAGGTTTCTGATGGAAACTTCTTATTGCCCAGTGCCCTGTATCCTCTGCTATCTGCCCAGCTGGATAGCTCAGGAGTTTATAACCTCTGGGCATGAATCCTTTGTGGGGAAGGGTCACAGAATTATTGTGAGGAGTCCATATCTGGTCATGTATCTATTCAGTCATTAGATCCTTGATAGTATCAATATGATCTCAATTGTAAAAAATGACTAATGGTAAAAAGAGAGAATGCTAGATTTGGAAGGGACTGGAGATCAGCTAATCTAATTTAATCTCTTATTTTACAAGTTAGAAAACTAAGGCTCATAATAGAAAGGAAGTTTTCCAGGGAGGCAGACTGGTCCACTGAAAAGAATATGGTTCTAGAGTCAAAAGATCTGGTTTCAAATCCCATCTCTGAAATTTGCCACCTGTGGGACATAGGGCAAGTCCTTGAACTTCCCTGAATAATTCCCTAATTCCCCAACTGTAAAACCAAGAAGTTGGACATAGATGGCTTCTGAAGTCCCTTCAAAGTCTAATCCATGATTCATACAAGTAAGAAGTGATAGAGCCAGATCTCAAGTTTCCAGTTTCCCAAGCCTCTATATCTGGCTCCCCTTGAGTGGCCCATCCTCAATTCCAAACAATTTGTCACTATGTTTTTTTTCCATTTCTATGGGTATTTCTATGGGTCACATATTAAAGTTCAAAAGTAGCCAGGGCCAGGAAGGAAGGAAGCATTTCTTAAATATCTTCTGTGTACTAGACACAGTGCTGAGTATTTTATAAATATTATCTCATTTGATCCTTACAACAACCCAGGAATGTAGGTGCTATTATTATCCCCACTTTACAGTTAAGGAAATGGAGGTAGACAGACCTTAAGTGACTTTCTCAGGTTCACACTGCTAATGTGTCTGAGGCCAGATTTTGCTCTTTGGTCTTCCTGACATCAGGTTGGAGGCTCCATTCACTGCATCACTTAACTTTCTCAGCTCAAGATTATACATAGAGGGCACAGGAAACAGACTTTATGGCAGGATTTGCAAGGTACTAAAATCTCTTTCTCAAATGAAAAATGTTGCTTTCATTAGTTTGCCACCATGCTGGCTGGATTTTCTACTATCAGTATTCTTTGGAGTCAAAGCATTGGAGGACCCCAGAAGCATACAAATATCTTGTAGGAGCAGTAGTTCATTTTATATGTAACACATAGCTCAGAATTTTAGTCTTTATCTAATATACACTCTGTTAAATCCTAGGGGCTTCTTGCTAAATGTTTGTAAATGTTCGCAATTAGTGATTCCTGGGAATATCAGCATTTGTCTATCTTAAATCCATTGCGTTGTTGTTCAATTATTTTCAGTCATGTCTAACTCTTCTTGAATCCATTTGGGATTTTCATGGCAAAGATAACTAGATCATTTGCCATTTCCTTCTAAAGTTCATTTTCTAGATGAGGAACTAAGGCAAACAGGGTTAAGTGACTTGCCCTGGGTCACACAGCTAATAAGTGCCTGAGACCAGATTTGAACTCATGAAGTTCCTGATTTCAAACTCAGTGCTTGAAAAAAATCTACCTGCCCCTCAAAGTTCATCACCTCCTCTGCAAGTACTGAGGCCACCAAACTTTGCAAAATAAGAAAAGTTTTAACCTAATAAAAAAGGCAAAGAACTTATGCCTTCTCTCTTTTTCCATCTTGATCACCTGCATTTCTATCTAGAGACAAGTGAGGAACCTCTCTGGAGTGCCTGGTCCATTTCTCTCAGTGTGACTTCCTTCTTCAGATTCTGTTGACTCCTCTGACTCTTTTTCTGGCACGCATTTCTCAGGGTATATAATTCCTTATAGAGCTATATGGACAAATTTGGAACTGAGCCCATATATTTTTATCTCCTCTCTCCTGTCCTTTCCCTTCTGAAGACCTTTCTTTTAAAGCACAGGGTCTAGCACAATAAATACTTATTGACTGATCAATTAAAGGACAAGCCCAAGGACATGACTCAGGTGTGCAGAGTAGATGTGAACTTGACTTCAATGAAATAGTAAAAGTTTCAGCAAAATATATTTTTAGTTGGGAGATGTGGCATTTTGTGTTCATTAAATTCTACACAGTCACATAGGTAGCTCCTCATTTCTCTTATATGATAGTCTGAGCTCCCACCATCTGTAAGTTTTGGCACAAATGAACAGGGAAATAACCATAACCAAGATTGTGAGACAAGTCATCTTCTGACCCTAGGAGAGCCACAATACTATAATAAAAATTAAAAAAAAAAAGTGCTGATCTGAGAGTCAAGAGACCTAAGTTCTAGTTCTGCCTCTGCTAGAGTTTACCTGCCCATGAGTGAATCTAATCCAAGATCACAAAGCTGGAAAGGACCTCAGAGGCATCTAGTCCAAGTGATAACTGAGAATGAATCTTCTCTGTAGCTTGCCTGAAAAGTGATTGTTCAGCCTCTGCTTGAAGACCTTCAGGAGAGAACCCACAACCACTAGAAAAAAAAGTCATTTTACTTTTAAACGATTTTTATTTTTAGGAAGTCTTTCCTTTCTTAAAGCCTTAATAGTTTCTTTGCAGCTTCTACACATTGTGCCTAGTGCTGCCTTCTGGGGCCAAATAAAAGTTTAATCCCTCTTCCTTCTGACAAAATTTCAAATGAAGACAGCTATTATACTCCTCCTGAACCTTAGTTTCTTCTTTTGTAAAATGGAGGATGTAGACAAGATTGATCACTAAGGCACAATAGAGTGCTGGGCTTGAAATTAAGAAGACCTGAGCTCTTGTCACTCTCCTCAGGAACTTATTAGTGGTATGAGGCTGGGTAAATAATTTAATTTGTATCTGCCTCAATTTCCTCAACTATAAAAAAGAGAGAAATAATATCAGCTTCCCATGGCTGTTGTGAAGATCAAATGACATACTTATCAGAGTGTCTAGCACATAGGAGACATTTTAAAAAATTCTTCCTTCCTTCCCTTCCCTTCCCTTCCCTTCCCTTCCCTTCCCTTCCCTTCCCTTCCCTTCCCTTCCCTTCCCTTCCCTTCCCTTCCCTTCCCTTCCCTTCCCTTCCCTTCTCTTCCCTTCTCTTCCCTTCCCTTCCCTTCCTTTCCCTTTTCTTACCTTCCTTTCCCTTCCCTTTCCTTCCCTTCCCTTTCCTTTCCTTTCCTTTCCTTTCCTTTCCTTTCCTTTCCTTTCCTTTCCTTTCCTTTCCTTTCCTTTCCTTTCCTTTCCTTTCCTTTCCTTTCCTTTCCTTTCCTTTCCTTTCCTTTCCTTTCCTTTCCTTTCCTTTCCTTTCCTTTCCTTTCCTTTCCTTTCCTTTCCTTTCCTTTCCTTTCCTTCATAATTATTCTGTGATACATGGAAAAGGAGCAGGTTGAGTAGTGGGTAGATCTCTAATCATGGAGAGCCAGAGTGAGGGAAAAAAGGTCCAAGTGCTAAAGGTAGTTGAACTATAGTAATAACTACTGAAAAGCCTCTAATGACTCTCAAACTATCACTTGCTCCTTTTGCCTGTTTTCACAGAACAGAAAGGTAGTTTGGTAGGTTAGCATAGTTGGAATCAAGACAACCTAGCTTTAAGTTCTGTCTTTGATGTTTACTTGCTGAGTGAGCCTGAGCAATTCACCAAACCTCTGTGAGCCACAGACAACTCTGAGACTCTACATTGCTGAAGAATTGTTGGTTAGTTGTTTATTTGTATTAGCAAAGGGAATATCCTCACCTTTAACTCCCTACTCTGATGAAATCACAAGTCTAGACTTGTTCCCCCTTTCTTCATAACCCCTTCCCGTATTAAGGGCATCTGTATAATTTCTCTTCCAATTATCTCCTCTTAGGCAAGATATATTCTTCATTTTCATATGGGGAAATCCCTGACAGAGGGGTTGGGAAGTTCCCACAGCATTACTTTTTCTTTGCTTTCTGTCAATTTTTGATTTAGAGAATACAAGTTCAAGCATCATCTTTTCATGAAAACTTTCCCATTCTCTCCAGTTGCTAGCTTCTCTTCTTCTCAAAACTACCTTGTATTTATATGGGAATATATAGACAAGTTAGGACTTTACCTGTCTGTCTGTGAGCAGGCTTCTCATCCAGGAGATGCTGCCACCCAGGGGCTCTTTCTACCAATTGGCAAGTTCCTGGTTTGGACCATAATTTCATGAGGTGCCCATGCTCACTTCACTCTAAACTCCACTCTTTATTCTCTGGATTTCTTTACCTCCATGAGAGTCAAACCCCTTTTCAGCTCCCTTTAATATATGTCTTCCTCCACTGGAATGGTAAGCTCATTGAGGGGAGGCATTATTTTTTTTTTTGCTCATATTCATATCTCTTGAATTTCACACAGTCTGGCAAATGGAAAGCACTTAATGCCCTATCTATCTATCTATCTATCTATCTATCTATCTATCTATCTATCTATCTACTATCTATCTATGTCTGCCTATTTATCTATCAATCCTCTATCTATCTATCTATCTATCTATCTATCTATCTATCTATCTATCTACCCTCTATCTATGTCTGCCTATTTATCTATCAATCATCTATCTATCTATCTATCTATCTATCTATCTATCTATCTATCTATCTATCTACCTACCCTCTATCTATGTCTGCCTATTTATCTATCAATCCTCTATCTATCTATCTATCTATCTATCTATCTATCTATCTATCTATCTACCTACCCTCTATCTATGTCTGCCTATTTATCTATCAATCATCTATCTATCTATCTATCTATCTATCTATCTATCTATCTATCTATCTATCTATCTATCTATCTATCATCTATCTGTGTCTGCCTATTTATCTATCAATCATCTATCTATCTATCTATCTATCTATCTATCTATCTATCTATCTATCTATCTATCCATCTATCTATCTATCTATCTGCATATGGCCTCCCCTCTAGGATATAAGCTATTTGAAAGCAAGAACTTTCATTTTTGTCTTTATAGTTTGAAATGCAGAACACAGTGCCTGGTGCAAGGTAAACACTTAACAAATGCTTCTAAATTGATTGAAAACACTGCATTTTAAATTCAACCAGAGAGCAGCTCAAGATTGAGATCTTATTGATTCTGTCTTTGAAAAGAAACCCATTTCCTTCTTAAGGTTGAGCACGATGGTCTTATAAGGATTTGTTTCCAAGGGTGATTATAGCAAGGAAGTTGTTAATGTGGACCCAGTACAAGGAGCTAATTTCCAAATCACACTCTCCCTGAAGTTTGTTGTAAGAACTTCAAACACAGTAGCAGCAAAGAGAAGCACAGTGTGGTTAATTAGTAGCTCTGAAACGCAAAGATACAGTGTGAATGCAGGCTGTTTAATAAAGTCTGAATCAATAGCTATATGGTTTCTCCCTTCTCCAATCTATCCTGAACACTGATGCCAAATAGGTTGACTTCTTTTATCTTGTCACTTCCCAGTTTGAGAAACCTCAAATGACTCTCCATTTCCTTAGAGGATTCAAACTTCTCTGTCTGACTTTTGAAGTCCTTCATATTTTGGACCCATCCTAGTTCTGAAGTCTAGTTTTCTATTTGCCAACATTCCCATTCCTTTAATAGTCTTCTCTCTGTCCCTTGAATCATGGATTGAGCTCATTCTTTACTGCTCTGGCTTTGTTTCTGCCTCTCTTCTAACTTAGAATGCTTTCATTTTTCTTCTCTGCCTATTTAAAGCTTTCATCTTTCAAATTATAGGATGTCTCTGAAGTCTTAACTTAGCTTTGGTAGCTTAAAACAACATTATGATTTCTGAGATACTCTGTATAATTCAAATTTTCCCTTCTTCCTAACTTCCCCAACTACTGTAAACTATGGTGATTTCCCTCTTTTCTAACCTCTTAGTGTTTGCACCTCAATTTAGCACAGTTATGCATTGTGTACAGAGCTGGCTATTGCTTCATGTGTACATGATCAGTTTCTCTAACTGGACTATAAACTCCTTAATTAAGTGAGGATATTCTTCTGTATTCTTGGAAATGATCTCAGGGTGATCTGACCCCTGGTTGATTATAGGATAAAACTTAACCAAAAGGATAACTAACTTAGAAGCATTTAGTCTTAGGTAGATTTACACATAGATGCCCAAGTTAGGAAAGAAAGTAAGAAATGAGTCATGGAATTTAGAAGGATGCCAACTTAGAAGGCACCTAAGGGTCCTTAGATCCTCCCTTTTATTTTATAAATAGGAAAACTATGCTACGGAATACCATTATAGAACCTCTTTAGCATCTTTAGGGCCTGATTATTTAACCATTTCTGAATCTACCTAGCTACATTTCCATTGAACCCAATTCAATCAATTAAAATTAAAGGGAGCTTAAGGAAAAGCATAAAGGTATGATACAATAAAACTACTATTGGAATTTCTAGTGAGCTTTTAATGTAGTCAACTATTTCTTATTGTTGAATAGTCTCTCTTCCCTTAGTTTCAGAGACACCATACCTTTCTACATGTTCTCTAATCTTTTTTTTATCTACTCCTTTTTGGTTTGACTGGTTTCTTATTCTTTTCTTGACCTCTTAAAATGGAAATGCCCAAGGGCATATGCTTTGGTCTTTTTCTTCTTTTTCTACATTCTTTCCCTTGGCAACCTCCATTCCAACTACTATATCTTTGTAGATGAATCTCAAATTTATATCACCATACCTGACCTCTCTTTGGAACTTCCAACTTCTCTCTCCAACTATCTACATAACTTCTTCAGTGAATGTCCTACACGGGACTCCAATTCAGAATGTCTAAAACCACTTTTGACTATGGTAGATCCATACCTATTGTATCTCTCATGTTCATAGTCTTGGATTTATCTTTAATTCTTTTTTCTCCTTTCATTCTCAGAATTAATAACTTACTGGACCTTCTCAATTTCATCTCTGCAATACTTCCCATGCCTGTCTTTTTCTCTCTTTCCCCAGGAACTACTGTAATATAGGGATTAAAGGGGATAAGGATGACGGAGGGAAAGAAAGAGGGAGTAGGATTGTGAGGGAGAAGAGATTGTTCTTCTCCTTTCTTCCTTTTGGGGGGATATAGCCAAGCCCTGTCTCGTTGAAAGAGGGAGTATGTCTCCTCAGAGAATGTTTCTGGGAGATGGAGGACAAGAGACTAGAGGGGGAAGCCTTAGTAAAAAGACACAATGCCCCCCTTGAGGTCCAATCTATTCTTGAGAGGCAAGATAAATTCTTATGCCTCGGATTTTAGGGCTATTCCACTGCCAAGGAGAGATGTCTATTCCTTTGGTCTGGCAGTAAGATCACTGGGATCCAGAAGTCAAACCCCCTTTTTTGGGGAGAGGTGTGACCCTCCCCAAATCTTCAATTTCCTTTACTGTTGTTAGAAACTGACCCAGACCTAAATTTAGAGTAACAGTTGATTTATTTGGCTTCAAACAGGGAAGGAGTGGTAAAGGTATCAAGCAGGGAAGTGGGTAAACAGCAAGCCCTACAACTTGTCCCCTCTGGCAAATTGGCCCTCCAAAGTCTAGGGGTTCAAGGCTTCTCAGCCTTGGTCCCCCTCTTATTGCCAGCTGCCTGTTGGTCCCTATTCCTAAGCTATCTACTTTAATACAGGAGCCAAGGAACAGGTAAGGGAGAGAGAGATAGAGAGGGAGATCCTTGAAAGGAATCTCTGTGGATAGCTCTCTTCAAAGTCCCAGTCCACAATATCCACTGATGGCTCTGATTGCTGTTATTGAGAGTTGAATGAGAAGTATCCAGGGTTCAGAAAGAGATAGCTGATCTCCAGAGAGACAGATTTCTTCCCAGCCTAGGAGATCTACCTCCTTCCTCAGGGTCTCAGCTGGAAGTGAGTGGCCAGTTAGACTTCCAAGCTTCTGGTTCTCTCCTGGAATTTTCAGTTTTTTCTTCTTGTTCCTACCCCACTCTCTCTTCAGTTAGTCTCTATCAGAGGCTGTTCTCTGTTCAAAGTGGATTATCTCTCCTCCTATCTTACACTACCCTGGTTTAGACTTTTATTATCATATACCTGGACAATTTCAAATGCTTCTTTATAGGAGCACTTCCCAACGTCTACCCTCTACTTCCAGATAGTACATTTGACTGCCAGAATAATCTTTTGTATGTATTGATCTGAACATATCATTCTTCATTGGTTCCCTATTACATATCTAATAGAATTCAGATTCTTCTGTTTGTTGTTCAAGGCCCTCCATAATTTGATGTTACCCAGTCTTGAACTTCTACTCACTTGATATGACAACCAAATTGGACAATTTTTTGCCTTTTGTCTTCAGTATGTTCTCATACCCCCATTGTTTTGCTTGGCTTATTATAGGAATGCCTTCCTCATTTTTGTCTGTCAAGCCTCATACTCATCCTTGAGAAGTCCAAATACTACCTTTTCCAAAAAGTCTTCCTTGATACTTTAGACAGCATATAATATTTTGTAACTCTCTAACATATCTTTTTATGTATTAAAACTATCTACATTTATATGTCTTTGTTTTGGGGACTAAGATGCTTTCATGCTACTTAATTGGTCAAATAAGAATAGGGATTATGAGTCAGAGTTAGAGGGAAGCAGGAAAGATTGTATCAATCAATTAATCAATTGATCAATCAAATAATCAATTGATCAAAAATAAAAAAAAATTTACTAAGGACTTACTATATGACAGGTATGGTGCTAATCACTAGGGATACAAAAGCAGGCAAAAGACAACAAGGAACTTAAGTTATATCAATAATATCTATTCATACTACATTTATTATATATGATACAAAATCAATTTATAATCTATCTCTTGGTGACCTCCTGAGCTCATATGGATTTGATCAACATTTCTTTGTTGGTTTTCTAACCATTGTCTCTCCCTGAATTCTGGTCCAACATTACTAACTGCTTTTGGACATTTTGGTCAAGATGGTTTATAAGAATATCAAACCTAACTTGTCCAAACCCAACTCATTTTATTTCCTCTAAAATATACCCCTCTTCTAAATATAAGATCATAGATGTAGAGTTGGACTCAGAAGTCATGTAACCCAACCTCTTATTTTATAGAAGGGGAAACTGATTCCTGAAATGTTGTAAGTGACTTGGCTGAGACACACAGGTGACTGACACATTATGTGTCAGTAAATTAATCAATTGAAAACATATCAAATCTATTTCAGGGAGGTAGTTATGAATCTCTGGAATGAGAAGATGTGAGGCAGGCAGTGCGAAAACAAATAAATGGAGGACAAGATTGCTTTCATGCAACTTAGGTGATGAGGTAAGCACAGGAATTATTGGAAGGCAGAGTTGGTGGGAAGCAGGAAAGACTATAAAGAAAAGCAAAATGATAAAGTCAAGAGGGTTGTTCTTATAAATCTTCTAGGAAAACTGTAAGAAAGCAAATTTGTCAAAGGTGAAATGGAATGTAAAATAAGTATTGATTTTAAGATGGTTAAGATACTGAACTAATTCCCCAAATCTTACTTTAATGAGAAAAGTTCATTTAATGCCTAATTATCTAAAGATGATTTGTGTTAAAAATACTATTTATAGGAAGCAGATAAATAAATATAGTAGGGAAAATAAAGGAATACAAATTGAGAGTTCTGAGTATCTTACATTTTAGGCATGACAGAGTCATCTAGTTGAAGGACTCAACCTCTGTTGTGTCCTGGATGCCTTTGGTAGCCTAGTAAATCCATTTGAAATATAATGACTAAAAAGTTTTTGAAAAAATTCACAGACCCTATATTATAAAGCTCTGATAATATGTGAAGGACCTATGTGGAAGGGGTAGTAGACTAAGAATCAGAAGGTCTTGGTTCTGCCACTTGCTACCTGTATGACCCTGGACAAGTCACTTAATAATTTCTGTGAGCCTCTGTCCTGTTCACTAATTTATATACTCTTTCAAGAGATAGGATGATTGCTATGGTTCAATCCAGCTTTACATCTCATCTTTCAATTAAGTTGAATAGTTACAGTATTTTAGAATTGAAAAGGACATTAATTATTCATTCCAGTATTTTTCAAACTGTGTTTCCATGAAGCATTACATGGACTTACATGAAGAAAAAAAACACTTCATTTCCTTCTCCAGCTCATTTTTACAGATGAAGAAACTGAGGCAAAGTTAAGTAACTTGCTCAGGGTCATACAACTAGTGAATGCCTGAGGTTGGATTTGAACTCAGATCTTCCTGACTCTAGACGCAGACTCTATCCACTGAACCACCCAGATGCCTTCTAAAATTCTGGACACTTGTCCAAATTGGAGTGGTTAGAGTTTGCTAGCTGGGTTGGTGTCTATCTGCTAAGGGCTGCTGAAGTTACAGACTTCTGGGAGGAGTATGCCCCATAGCCCACCCAGGAGTTTTCCACATCTCTTCATTGCTCTAATGCAGGGATTTTAGCCAGGGGTTCATGAACGTGGCTGAGAAGCAGAAAACATTTTCAATTATATGTTATAGATGCAGTTAAAGATATTTTTCTGAGAAGAGGCCAATGGGCTTCACGAGATGCCAAAGGGGTCTATGACCTAAAGAAGCTTTAGAACCTTTGCTCCAATGCTTATTTTTTATTTATTTTTTAAAATTTATTTAATTAATTAGATGATCTAAAATAATTTCCCCTGGTTACAAGACTCACGTTCCTCCAATGCTTATTGCTAATTAAAGCCTCTACTTGGAGAAAGGGCTGAGGCTGAGCTGACTCGGACCACATGGAACTAGCAGTGGCAGGACGTCAGCAGGAGCCCTGGCAGCACAGCCTCTGACGTCATCTCTTGCCCCCTGCTGCCTTCTTTGGCCCCGAGCTTTTGCTGGGTGAAGACGCCAAATGCAAGAGTCAGAAAAAAGTTCCTATCACCTCCCCCTTCCTTCCCGGGGGACTATTCGCAGCATCACATCTCCAGGTCTAAAATTGGAAGTGAAAGTTAGGGGCACAGTCAGGAGCCTGAGGGTTCCAGGCTGTTCTCCCAGAGTCCCGCCCCATCTTGATGTCTCTGGAAATTCCTATTTCTTTTCTGTTGTCTTATCTAGATTCTGGTTCTAATTCCTTCCCTTGGCTGCTCCCCAACCCCCGTCCCTACCCAGGAGTCCCACCTTTTTGAATCAGCTCCCTCCCCTCCTTTGGCAGGTTTCTCTAGCTCAGTCAGTCAACAAAACATTTATTATTTTTTCTGAGGGAATTTCAGACCAATTCACAAACATGACCATCCAACATTTATAAAATGCTTTAAGGTTTGCAGAGTATTTTATATATATATCATCTTATCTGATCTTCACGACAACCCTGGGGGGCAGGGGCTGTTATTATCCCCATATTACACAGGAGGAGACAGGCTCAGGGATTAAGTGACTTGCTGGGGGTAATGCAGCTACTTAGTCTCTGAGGCAAGATTTGAACTCAAGTCTGTCCAACTTCATATCTGGCTATTTATCCAATGTACCTCCTGGCTGCCATAAGAAGTACCACAGATTTACTAAGTGCTGGAGATATAAAGAAAGGCAAAATTCTGCTTATCCTATCTGTCTCTTCTTATTGGGGGTTCCATAGCCAAAGCAACAACAATCATTTATTTCTGATTTTTTTACTTATCCTCATATAACAAATAATCTCTTTTTTTTCTCTAAGCCAGGCAGGCTATATCTCCCCCTCAGGGTTCTCAGGTACCCTGAGGAGTTTGGGGACCTCTATTTTCTTTGCTATTTGTTCAAGTCTCCACTGGCTATGTTCCCTCCATTTTTAGGGACCAATGACTGACACCCTATTACTTTCTCTTTTTTTTTAACCCTTACCTTCTGTCTTAGAATCAATACTGGGTATTGGTTCAAAGACAGAAGAGCGGTAAGGGCTAAGCAATGGGGGTCAAGTGACTTGCCCAGGGTCACATGGCTGGGAAGTGTCTGGGGCCAGATTTGAACCTAGGACCTCCTGTCTCCAGGTCTGACTCTTAATCCACTGGGTCACCCAGCTGTCCCCAACTATGTTTCTTTTTGATCACTTAACATCATCTTTTTTCCAAGAGGATATTTACTTCAAATAAAGTGAGAACAAACATACGGATATTTCCCCTAATATCTTGGGAACCTAATCCTCTCTCCACCATCTTGGTCTCTAGATGGTAGTGGTGGGGATTAACCTCAAAATTTAGCTTAATTCTTGCACAGTATTGGTTTCAACAAGTTCATACCCAGATTGTGGGATGACTGCCAAGTAAGTTCTTTTGGACTGGAGTTCTAAAGGTCAATTTCAAAGATCATCCCTTATTCTTCAGGGCAACATCCTCAGCTGGGCTAGTGGCAACACTTGGCCTCCTGTGTGTGGTTCATTCTTCTGAGCAAGTCAAGAGATTCCACTTCCTGAAGCAAAATGAAAAAGAATTAATGAAAATCTCAGTCTCCATTTTTTTGGTGTGTAAAAATGGCTTCAGTAGGGAAAGAACCCTCACAGCCCTTGCCCTTGTGTATTCTCTCTCCCTGGACACTTTTACATCATCAGTGAACAGGTGTCATTGAGGCAAGGAATGAAAAAGAGAAATAACTGAAGCTGACTTCTTTTTGAATGCTTTGAAAGCCAACCAAAGAGTCTCCCCTCCACTCCTGGGTTAGCCAACCTTAGAAGCAGCCACTGAATATTCATGCATGATTCAGGATTTCCAAGTTACCAAATGGCTATCCATCCTAAGATCTCCAAGGCTTACTTCTCTTTCATGTCATCACGGTTCTGCTGGAAGAATCTTCCTAGAGTCCTCTTTCCACTAACTCAGAGCATTCATTCCCTAAATCTACTCACTTGGCTATTTATTGATTATATGCTATTTAGTAACATCCCACAGAACCTTACACTCCTCAGGTCAAGGACTGCTTTATTTGTTGTTTTGGTATACCTATCACCTACCATGGTGGCGCTTAATAAATGCACATTTCATTCAATTTCTTGTATTTTTGTCTTTATCGTTACTTTAGCGATTCTTGTATTACATCAATTCATTGAAGTCCAGGTTCAGAAGATGGGATTTTTTTTTCTTATCACCCTCCTACCCAGAAATAATCTCTCCTTCTTCAAAATTTCCTAGATTTCTTGGTCTGGACCTTCCTTTAACCATATCACATCACATAACTTGTTCCCATGAGCCCTTTCATTAAATTATAAGCTCTTTCAGAGCAGGAATTGTGTAGTCCATTTTTTTGTATTTCCTGTGTTAAGTCCATTACAGGAATACTCTAAAGGATTAATGATTTTGTCACTATCACATATTGATCAAATGCTTTCTGTCTGAGTTTAGCTCTGATTTATCCTGTAAGTATATTTCATGTTTTCTTCTCTATTTGTCAGCTCTTTGAGGGTAAGAACCATCTTGCTTTTGAACCTCCAGTGCTTAGGATAGTAGGTCCTTTCTAAATGCCTGCTGACTTGACTTGACTTTAACTTGTTAGATAAATTCCAAGGGATTATTTGAATGAATGAATGAATGAACAAATGAATGAATAAAAAACCATTAATTAATTAATTAAAAACTTATTATTATAAAGTTCTGTGCTAAGAGCCAAGTACATAAATAGAAAGCAAGATAACTTTATGCTCAAGGATTTCACATCCTAAGAAGAAGACAGTATGCTGGAGTTTTCAGCTGCAAGTCAGTTGGAAAATTCCCATGGTCCTTGAGGTTCAGTGGCAAAGCCATTGAACCATTTGACAGTGCTCAGAACTCTGTGGTGATCTTTCTTTTCCTATTGAAGAGACAGGGGCTGTAGCTCCTGCAAAAGCAGTTCCTCTTCTCTTTCCCCCATCATCTCCAAAGAGATTGCTTCTCTGGGTGATGACTATGGGGGCTAGGCTGGAACCTTATGGGCACTGAAGATTCAAACAACTTTTGCTGAAGTCACACAGGCAGGAAGTCAAAGCTGGGATTTTAAACCAGTTCTTCCTGACTCTTACAACCAATATCCATTCTATCAGTGGTATCAGACTCAAATAAAAATGGCATATGGTTTTAGAAAACCACAAATTGACATCATCTTTGTTGATTGGTATTTTTAGTATTTTGACAATTATTTCCCAATTACCTTTTTGTCTGATTCAGTTTTACCAGGAAGTTTTATACCTGTTATTTGCCCCCTTCCTTTCCCCTACCTCCATTTGATAACATTCTGCCTACTTCCTTGTCTGGCACAAAGTGGGCACCTAATAAGTAAACTGAATTAAATTAGCATATTATAAATTATAATATATGTATAACTATATTATATATATAATGTTATAATATATAAATTATAAAAGCCTAGTATAAATATTATCTTCTTTACTAAATTTCAAGTTCTTTTTTTGTAGCATTAGGAGCTCACATTGATTTTTAAAAAAGATTAAAGAAAAGGAAACCCTACTTTCTGCCATTATAACAACTCTAGGACAGAAGGGCAAGGGCTAGACAAGCAGGGTTAAGTGACTTGCCCAGGGTCATGTACAGCTAGGAAATATCTGAGGCCAGATTTGAACCCAGGTCTTCCTGACTTTAGGCTTGATGTTCTATCCTCTATGCTATCTAGCTGCTTCTTCACATAGAATTTTGTGTAGAGTTAGGTCTTCATCACACTTATTGATTTGATTGGAATTCTAAAAACTATAGCAGTAGCTACCTATGACTACATAACTGAACAATGATTAAGACTGGACTCAGACAGAGATGACAGTTTTACTGAAAATATCTCGAATGCTTGGTCCTTGGAATGATAAACTTCATTGGACTCCTGTAAATGTGCAGAAAATTGAAATCTTTGTTTCTTTTGAGGGAAATTCAACTCCAGAATCTCCATCTATTCCCAGATTCACTCAATAGCAGCTTAATTGCATGCCCTCTCCTCTTCCAATAGTAATTCCCTTTATGGTTTGTATGCTTTTAATTATTACACCCTGAAGGTAAAAGGGTTTTGGAAACTGAAAATGGACCCTTCTTCTTAGCATGGAGTGAGATGAACATCCTCCCCCATTCACAAGGGGATCTGTGATTTCTTCAGAATGGAGAACTCTGAAAGGTAACATGGCTTAGGAGATTGAGAGTCTCAAAGCCAGGAAGACCTCAGTTCAAGTCTTGCATCTGATATATACTAGCTATGTGATCTCTGATACATCACTTAATTAAGCTCTCAGGGTTCTAGATAATTTGGCTGATTATCAAAGTAATAGAGATGGTGCATCGGAATTTCCTCAGCTGGGAGTTCTCTATACCAGGTCTGGTTCCTGTCTCTATTCTGATACCTTTCCTCTCTTAATTTAGAAGATATATTTTACAGAATCTTCTCAGAAACAAAGAGGTAGAGAATCTTGTCCAGAGGTGTCCAGTGGTCAGAATGAGAGGTAGAAATGGAACCCAGGTCTTTACTCCAAGGCCAGCATTCTCTTGGGAGTCTATGGGGAGGACTAAGCATCTCTGGTATCAGGCTTTTCCAGGACTGGCTTTGGTGTACCTGTGGCTCCAAGAAACTGTAGCTTGTGCAGTGGTCACACGCCAGGGGTGTTTCTCCACAGAAGGGCTAAACCAGGTTGAGGGTAGCCAACAGACTTTAAACCTGCTGGTGGTCTAGGGGATCGTGTACTCCAAATGTGAAAACTTTCCCTGGTCAAATGGGTAGATGAGAACAATTTGTTGCAATGGCCATGAAGGCAGCTGGAGCCATCATCTTGGAGATTCCAGAACTTGGTCAGACGTTAAAGACACCAAGGTGACCCATTGCATCCCAGACTACATTCTGATTTTTTTCTTGCCACTAGACTTTGAGAACTCCTAAAAAAGGAGTGAGGTTGATGTTAGGCTACTCTACCTCACGTAAGTGGAATCATCTACAAGTCAAAACATCACTCTGCAGTGCCATTGGTCCTCTTCAAAAATAGAGGAGCAAAAATAGCCTATTGAGTCTGCCATGCTGCCTGACTCACGATGAATTTATTAGGAAACAACAAAGTTGTTTCTAGAGCAGATAGGATTAGGTCCTTCCAGGCCCATTTACTTAACAAGAATAAGAGATGAGGTTGGGAAATGGTGCTATAATTTCATTTGCTTTTAACATTTCCAAGGCAGCTGTCAACTTTTTATATTTCCCAGGGGAAGACAACCCCCTCTGGCTTTTATAGAAGATTAAAAATATTCAGGGATAGGTGAGAATAAGCATTAGCAGTGACTTCTGTTAGTTTTAGCACAATTTGAATGGAAAGTGATCACTTTGGATGTTTAAAAAAACAAAATATAGCAACTTTACAAAGACTAAATGGAAATAAGTCAACCTTGTACACAAAATCATTTACTTTATTTTCCTCCTTTGAAAAGCTTTGAATTTCCATACCCTGCTTGGACCTGAGGGCCTGGTTGGCACAGCTGCCACCATAGATTTTTTTTCTATTTCATTGATGGACTCTGTGATCGATAGGGCACATTTTGGCCATTATGGTGGACGTGGAAGGCTGGAAAGGACAGAGAGTGAGCTAGCATGCTTGAGTGCAGGAGGATGAATGGAATTAGCTTGGGTAGGAAAGGGATGCTTCTGAAGGAGACCTAAGGGAAATAAATCATGGAGCAATAGGCATAATAGTCCCCATTATAAAGGAGTAGTCCTGGACAAGTCAGTACTTCCAAGGATCCTGTGAAAACAGAGCCTCAGGCAGTTGACTGGCTATCAGTGAAGGTCCAGGAAGGAGGTCAACAAAATCAGTTTAGAAGTTTCAGTAGAAAGAATAGATTGAGTGAAGTATTATAGAATGAGAACTAGGAGAGACTGTGGAGGCTATATAGTCTCATCCCCACATTTTTCAGAGGAGGAGAGGCTGAAAATTTTAAATGACTTTCCCCAGGTCACACAAATAGTAAGTAGCTAAGCTGAAATTATATTTAGGTCTTCTGAGCCCCAAACCAATGTGTTTTTCACTATATTTCTTTTTTTTAAATTTCAAACATTTTATATTTTAAAAGTTTTCAGCATAGCCTTGATTTTTTCTTTATCAAATGGAGAATGCATTTAATATTTCAAGTTGTTTAAATATGGTAAAACAAAACATACATCATAATATTTTCATTTGTTATTATCAATGAGAGGCAGCATGATATTTTGGATAAGGAACTATTCTCAGAACTAAGAAAACCTGAGTTCAATTCCCATAAATGAGATGAATTGATTATGTTTCACTATATTTCTATAATGAAAAAATAATAACAATAATTATAATTGCATTCATTTTTTATATTTTAAGATTTATAAAGAGTTTTATGTATTATCTAATTTGATGCTTACGACAACACAGAGGTAGATGCCATTATTATTTCTATTTTACAGATGAAACTGGAGTGGAGAAAGGATAGTGGCATGGAGTTAGTAAACGTCTGAGCAAGATTTGAACTCATTCATCTTCCTGATTTGTAGCTAGGAACTTGTAACTCTCTATTATTATACACTAAGTCATCTTGCTGTCTTAAGTCTTCCTGGGAGACAACCAATCAGGTGAAGACTTTCTCCTGGAAAAGAGGGACCAGAGGCAAACTCTCCAGGTGGCTAGCTCTTGAAGTGTCCAGTGAGGAACCCATGGGGACCCAATGAGAAGAGATTTGGTCCTGAGACGTAGTAGGTTGTTGGCTGTGACCAAGAGCTTTTTAGAAGGGTTTGAAGGTATGTTGATGAAGATGCTCTGGGACTTCATGAGCCTGGGCGAATGTTAACAATTGGCACCCTCCATCAGTCCCAGAATGACTGGGAGTGTGACTGTTTCAGAGGTGTGTTTAAATAAAGCCTATAATGATGAGAGCAATTTCACTGAGATTCTCCATCTTCCCAACTTCTTCACTTCTAGAAAGACCCCAAGTAAAACCCAAGGAGGCTTGAGATCTGTTTGATGGAAAATTAAATAATGTCCTTTTGGGGCATTTTTATGGAGGTTGTTGACAACATACTGGTTTCCCCTTTATTCAACAATTACAGGCATTTGGCACATAAATGAGAGTAGCAGGCACTTTTCCATGACATAGTTACAGGGTAAGTAGGAACATGCCCTCAGACTTTTAAGCCTTGTCATCTTTAAGTCTACTGTTCAGGATGTCAGGGTGTGATTTCCAACTGTCAGCAAAGTCTGGTTCATGATAGACCCTATATAAAAAGCTTGTTGATTTTACTTTAAATGACACCTTAACTCAATCTGTTAAAAGTTGACTTTATTACCTTTCCCTCTCCCCCAACCCTGAAAAAAGTCCCAGGCTCCTTTTCTTAATTTCTTTTAATTTTTTAAAAATGGCTCTGCCATCTAAAAAAAAAAAATAACCCTTACTTTCTGTCTTAGAAATAATAGTATTGGTTCCAAGGCCAAAGAATGGTAAGGGCTGGGAAATTGGGGTTAAGTAGCTTCCCAGGGTCACACAGCCAGAAAGTGTGTGAGGCCAAATTTGAACCTTGGACCACCCCCATCTCCAGACCTGGTCTCTATCCACTGAGACATCTAGTTTCCTGGATGGCTCTACCATTTTCATTGCCATGTAAGCTGGAAACCCTCAGATTTATATGAACCCTCTGGATTTATATTCATCCTGTCTTCCTCTTACCCTGTTAGCACCTTGAATGCAGAAGCTAGGTCCTTTATTTACCTTTATGTCTATGTAATACCTTTTCCTTTTTTGTATGAAATAGTTCTAGCATTTTGATAACACTATTTTCATCACTGAAGGCAGTGGATCCCCATTTGGGTTCTGAGACCACTGTGATATAGAAGGAAGGAAAAATTGTACTGAAGAAGATAAATGCAAAGATGAGTTCTTGAGACACCTAGAGTAGGTTAAAGGATTTGCCTAGTAATCACAAAGCTCATCACTCATAAAAGTTGGAATTTGAACCCAGGTCTTCTTGATTCCAAGCTCTGTACTCATTCCATTTCACTCAGCTACCTTTTGCGTATGATAAATACATATTGTAGGCAATAGCATTTCTAAAGTACAGCATTATTGATTTTGAAGAAGTCTCCAGGAAGAGAAGATATAAGATAACCAGAAAATACAAGAGATCGTAAATTGCTTTAAATGACAAGGAATTTTCATTTTACGTTAGAATAGGGGCTCTTAATCTGGAGTCCTTGGACCCACAAAAATGTATGTTGATAAACTTCAGGGGATAGGTGAATCCAAAGGGGGAGGAATGACTTATTTTCACTATGAATGAACTGAACTTTAGCTTTTGCTACAATTGGTACCTTTATCCTAGAGGAAATGGGGGCATTCAAACTTCTTGAACAAGGGGCACACATGGGCATAATTGAGCTTTAGAAACATCAGTTTGGCAGTTATGTGGAGGATGGATTGGAGAAGGGAGACACCAAATGTAGAGAGACTAAATGAAATTGCAATAAACAGCCAAGAGATGAGGAGGACTGACCTTGGTGGCTGTAGTCTGAGCAGAAAGGATGGATATGAGAGATGGTGAAGATGGAAATCAGCTTGGCCACTAGAGGTTTGTAATAGATGATATTTGAGGGGGCATATTTGATGGATAATAGATAACTAATAGATCAGCTAGTTATCTTCCTTTGCCTACCCTCCTCCCTTTTATACTTTCCTTCCTCTCTCTTCCAATCTCCCTTCCTCTTCTCTTCTTCCCTTCAGTTTTCCCTTCCCCCTTCTTCTTCAGGCTCTTTCTAAGTCACTCAGGGTGAGCTATGATGTTTCAGAGGAAATACTCTTTTCTCTTCTTTATCTCAAGTAAGGGTTTATTGGGGAAAACAGGACAAGATAGAGGATGAAGGTATGAGGGCTGGGACTTCCCTATTATCTACAGTGAGGCTTAAGTTGGAGGATATTGAGAGAAATGGCGATTCAGTCACTAGCATGAAACAGAGCCAGTCAGAGAGAGATATATGGACTATTGTCCTTCTTCTTCTGCCTTCAAACCAGCCAGGCCACCTCCAGCTTAATTATCCCAAGTCCCAGAGATAAACCTGTGGACTTCCTTCAAAGTCACCACCATCAGCCACAAAAGCCCCAATCAAGTCCAGAAAAACAGTCAGTGTTGGTTTGGCTCCAGACTGCTTTTCCCCGTAACATCCAAATGGAATCTTCATTTGACTGACAGCTGACCCATCTCCAGCTTCTGTCTTGCTGCATTTTCTTATAATTTCTCTCTTCCCCACAGGTTATGGGGAGGGATGGGAGGATTGAGTGAGAGTGAAGAGTCAAAGGTGGCTCTTATACTGAGGAACTGGGCAGTTGGAAAAAGAGTGGGGCTCCCGACAGACACAGGGAAGTTGGAAGGTCTAGTAAGTAGGTTTTGTGGGGGAAGCGAATGAGTTCTGTTTTAGACATGTTGAGTTGGAGGTGCCTCTAAGGGATATCTAGGTGGAGATGCCAAGCAAGAAGAGAGAAGTTTCCCAAAGATGTTTGCCACTATCGTGGAAGAGGTCTTGTGCAGAACCCAAATGGAAGAAAAATCCTCCGGTGCTGGCAACGTTCTCCAGGTACTTTTGTCTAATAATACTGTGCTGAATGCATCAAAGCCCAAATGTTGGGTCAATGGGGTCTTCGACCTCTCAAAGGACCTAACAATCCACAAAAAAGGAATGAAAAGTGCTGATGGTCCGACTATGACAGTTGGATTGTCAGTTCTTCTAGTTCATCCACCACTACATACATTTTAGATATTCAAGTAGGCAATGACCCAGATCCAGAATTCAACAGGAGGACGAGAGCAGGTTGGATTGTGTTGGGGAAATTGAATGGCACTATCAACTGTCCCAAGCTGCCTTCTGACAAAACCATCTTTTCAGCATCAACAATATTCTCTCAGTAATATTAAATGGCTACGAATTATGGAAAACCACAATCCCAAAAGAATCAAAATAACTCTAGTTGCCCAAAAAGCAAAGGAGAGATATATGGTGGGCTTAAGCAGAATGCAGGATATTTCTGATAATGAAGAAGTGGTATAAAAGAACTTAACAGAATATATATTATTGGAAAAAGATAGGAGACAGAGAACAAGAACAAAGTATGACAGACTCATGGAATGGCATGTTGCTATCCTCGAATATTCCTATAGGAATACTAAAAGGCTCAGTGGAAACCCTTAGATACATTTGGGAATGGGATGATGCTGAAATTTAGCTTTTGCTACAATTATCTAAAAACATTATGCACCTAGACATCTTTAGTTAAAATAATGACCATCACTCAGAAGAAATTATTCTAACATTCTAGTTAAGAAAAGCCAAATTTAGGGGGCAGATGGATAGCTCATTGGATTGAGAGTCAGGCCCAGAGATGGGAGGTCCTGGGTTCAAATCTGACCTCAGACACTTCCCAGCTATGTGACCCTGGGCAAGTCACTTGACCCCCATTGCCTAGCCCTTACCACTCTTCTGCCTTGGAGCCAATACACAGTATTAATTCCAAGACAGAAGGCAAGGGTTTAAAAAATAAAAAGAAAAGCCAAATTTCTGAGAATTATTGTCCAGATTTTTATATATTATTTGGGTAGCCTAATGAGTTATTTATCAGCTCATGTATCTTGGTGAAATTCTGAGAGGACAGAGACAAGACTTATAGGATGAGAAATCATAGATGAGTTGTCTGAACCAATGGAAAGAGATGAAATCACAGTCATTGAATTGTAAAATTAGTCACTGATTTTTGTTTATTTATTTCTTTTTCTAGTGGAAAGCTTCAAGAGGGCAGAGACTATAGCTTTAAAATTATTTTTTCATAAACCCATACTTTGTTTTAGAATCAATACTGTGTATTGGTTCTAAGGCAACAGAATGGTAAGGGAAAGGCAATGGGGGTTAAGTGACTTGCCCAGGGTCACACAGCTAAGAAGTGTCTGAGAACAGATTTGAACTCAGGGCTTTGTTTCTTGGCCTGGCTCTCCATCCACTGAGCTACCTAGTTGCCCCCAAAGGGTTCCTATCTTAACTAAACTTAGTGTCTCTTTTTAGTGTCTAACACAGTGCTATTGTCCAAAGTAGATATTCAATAAATGTTTGTTGAATTTGTTAGCTGTATTGGCATAAAAGATGTGGGTATATGGAACTGGGATGCCACTAAACATAAGAATCATACAGATGTAAATTGAGAAAACAGACTCATTTTCAATAACCTCATTAAATAAAGAAGTTGGTGTATCTGAGTCATAATTCATCCGTAAATTGGATTATGGATACTTTGTTATTTTTCTATTCATCTTCCTACCAGGACATGGTTTCACATCAGAAAACATCTTTCAGTTTTAGAAAACTGTAGCAGCTAGGAAATTCTGATGACTCAGAGTGGATCAGTCAAAAAGGCAATTAAAAAAAGCCAGTAACACCCAGTGACGCATCATGCTTTCTTTACACATGGAAGTAGACAAGACTGCCCACCATTTCTCAGAAATGCCCAGGACTCCCAGAAGTGCACCCAAGTGAGATAATGAATAAAACATTTGTAAAGAATTAGTAAGTTTAATGGATATCCATCATAATAAAGGTACAGGAAAAATTCCTTACTGTATCTGGGCTGCCTGTGCTTACCTTAATTGAGATCCCCTTTGTTGGATTTGAACTTAAAAAGGGGTCTTCAAATGAGTGTTAGAAAGGGGAGGGAACACAGTGGAAAGGATTTTGGATTTGAATCGAATAGGCTTGGTTCAAATTCTGTTGCTTACTAGCTCTGTGACCTTGGGCAAGTTATTTTACCCTTCTGAGCCTCGATTTCCCCATTTATAAAATGAGGAGGTACGGCTAGATGATCTCCAGTCTTTCCTTACAGCCCTAAATGAGATCTAGGATTTCTGCCTCCACCAGTTTATTAGCTAGAATCGCATGAAAAAGCAACAAGGAAATGGAATCGTTCAAGAGCATATGATGTATTGGCCTTGAGGATCAAGTGTGGGGACCAGACTGAAGAGAGGGGGTCTCTGGTGGGTTTCCTATAGTTCTGGACATGGATGTTAGCCCGTTACACCCAAGTTCTGAGGGGTGATTGATTTCCCAAGATTCTGATGAAATGAAACGATCCGTCAAGGCTAGCCTCCTTGGCAAGGATTTGTCAGCTGTTCACCAGGTTTGGGGATCCCACCTTGTTCACGGATGTTTACCAGGTCGGGAGGGTATATACATGCCAGTAGTAGTTTACCAAATTTGGAGGGCACGTACATCATTACCGACCTTATCCTGATCACAGGAAAACGACTTACCTAACGACTCAGTCACAAAATGGAGCTTAAAAAATGGAACCAGTTACGCCAAAGCAACAAACTCATTCTCACTATAAGGCATGATACGGGGCATGTTCTGAGATAGTATACTGTTAATTGCCAAATGCATTTTTGCAAATGGCAGAGATAATAAGGAGGGGATGCACATATATTCACCTTATATATCCCTTGTTCTTCACTTCTCTTCTGTCCCTTCGGAGGCATCCAAGGCCATCTTTGAGCTCCTAGAGACAAGACAACTTGGAGAGCAAACCAAGGTGCCATCCCTGACCCTCACTCTTGCTCATGGCTCTTCTCCAAATAATGGTCAAGTCCTGTCTCTCTCCTTTCATTCTCTCAATAGGTCCCCTTCTTTCCTTTGACGCTGCCATCCCCTTGAGGCAGGGCTCTTACCTCTGTAAAAATGGACATTTGAACCCCAGACTTCAATCCCCACAAGTCCTTGCTACTTCCCAGAATGCTTTGTAACCTCACCTGAAATCCCACCTGCATGGAGAACAGAAATTGTTTTTAAACTGACTCCGCCTTCTTCTAGCTCTCTTGGCTTCCGAGGCTGGGCACATGCGGCTCTACCAGGCAGGATGTAGAGTGAGTGGTTGTGAATGGGCTCTCTGGGCCTAGATATGTGCTTTCTTATTTTGTATTTTCTTAACTCTTAATCTTTAATAAACGTCATAAAAATGTAATACTTCTAGCAGAGAAACTACATTTTAATCATTATACCCCCTCATGCCTGCAAAGGTTAGTCTTGGTGCCCTGTCACTGCCCACTCAGCTCTCAAAGTGATGCTCCTGACGCACAGGTCTGACCCCATCATCCCCACCTCTGTCCTTGCCCTCTTTCAATAAACTCCAGGGACTCCCTATTTCCCCAGGACAAAAAATCCAGTTTGACTTCCAAAGCCCTTTCTCCATGACCCGTTTGTTATTCTCTCAATAAATTCTTTGATCCAGAGGCAGCGTCCTTGCTGTTCATCATACTAGGACATGCCAGAGACTGATTGGGCATATCTCCCATGCCGAGCTCTCTCCATCCTCATTTGCCTCTCCTTGCTAGCTTCCCTGCCTACTTCTGTCCAGTTACAATCCCACCTTATTTGAAGCCTCCCTCTCCCTCCCCCATGCTTGTTTCTCTGATTAGCACTCATTTACCACTTGGGACTGTTTTGCACAGCTGTATGCATCTTGTCTCCCCCATTAGACTATGAGCTTCCTGTATTCTCAATGTTTGCCAGAGTGCCTGGCATATAGTAGGAGCTCAATAAATGCTTGTTGATTTGACTTGACAAATAGCAGGTGAAATCTTAATTCTCTTCAAATTTTGGTTTGAAAGAAATTGAAAGAAAACATGACGTTAAAATAAAATGTTAAAGCGTGCCATGCCACGTAGATATAAGGATTGCGTGGGAAGACCACTGGAGCGAGGATTCAAAACTGTTTTCAGTCTTAACTCCATTATTTTCTAGCTCTCTTTTCTCAGCAAATCGCCTTATCTCTCTGGAGCTCATTTCTCCCATTTCCACCCAATAAGGGGGTGGGAGGAGATCCCCTCTAAGGTCTGTTCCAGTCTTTAAATTCTGTGATTCTATGAATGTCTTACTTTAATTGTAAGGATCAGTCAGTCCTATGGAAGGGCAGCAGAGCAAAATTAGGGTCTTAGAAAGGCCTTTTGTGTCACTCCCTCCCCCCCAAATCTGTTTTTCACCAGCACCAAGGAGTAGGTGGTGAGCAGGAGAGGGAAGGTAAAACACCCTTACCCTAGCTGACTTGTATCACACAAGGAACTAAACCATCAGAATCCAATTATCATTGTCTCTGTGTCAATACAGGTGATGGAACTGGAAGGATCTTGAAGACTTTTACAATCCTTTCATTTTACATAAGGATACAAAAGCCTAAGTAGGGGAGGTGACACCTCTCCACCCCCACACACCCCCAAAAAAGGGAAATTCTGGACTTGGGCAAAATTGTCAAGTGCAATTTTTAAAAACCCTTTACCTTCTGTCTTAGAATCGATACTGTGTGTGGGTTCTAAGGCAGAAGAGTGGTAAGGGCTAGGCAATGGAGGTTAAGTGACTTGCCCAGGGTCACACAGCTAGGAAGAGTCTGAGACCACATTTGAACCCAGGCTGGCTCTCAATCCACTGAGTCACCCAGCTGCCCCAAATGCAATTTTTTTTTAACCTCCCAGATTTCCTTTCCTTTTCCTCACTTAGTCATTTTTTACATGCCCCTCCTGTCTTTTGTGAATTTTGCTGAAGGCAGGCTGGGATATCAGTCATTTACACCTTATTATAAATTTGCACCTCTGTTCTATCTGCTGACAATATTTAAATTTTATGTTCACCCTCTCATCATGGAATAAAATGCTCATTTATCTTGTTAAAAGAATTTCATTTATCAGGCTAGGAAAGAGGTATATAATTAATTAACAAGATTTATTAAACTAGGCAATGAATTGGATTGAGAATACAAATGAAAAATCCCTACACTGAAGTTTATACTCTATTAAATGAGATGTGGAAATATGCATGTATGCATTACATATGATAAATTCAAAACAAGGACAAGATAATTATCAGATGGTGGGGGCAATGAAAGTTGGGAACGGGAAGACGCACAAGAAAGCAGTCTGAAATTACATCTTCTAGGGCAAATCTCTTCTCTCCCAGATTTGGGTAGGAAATTGATTCTTAGTCAAACAAGGGATAAAGCTAATTACAAAATAAAACTCTTGATTGCATGATACTCAAGCTTTTGCACAGACAACACTAATGCATCTAGGATAATGGTCAAATGGGAAAAAAACCCCAAGAAATGAGTTGAGGGTGTGCACTCACATCTTTTCATTCAAGTCCTGCTGGATCTTTGTAATTTTGTGAGTCACTTCTGATGTTTTTGGTGTATGGTTGTTCTTTGAAAACCTTAAAATGTTATGTTAGTGGACTACAAGCACAAAGATTATAGTGAGATATGGTACCAATTAGGTTTCATTAAGATAGTATTCAGAAATCAAGACACGCTCATTCAGCTGTACTGTGCATGCTCAATTCACAGAATCACATTTGGAAAAAGAGTACACTGACAAACTGTATCCTGAGAAGGGAAAGCAGGATACTGAGAGACCCTGAGAACATGCCTCGAGAATCATTTAAAGCACAGGGTTCTAACATTTTTTGGTCACAGAATCCTTTTGGCATTCTGGGGAAGCCAGCGGGAGAGATACAATTCTGATTTGGAGTCAGAATGTTGGCAGACTAGAATGCTGAGTGAGTCCAACCACTTGAAATTATTAATAGGGATACACGTAAAGTTCTAGAATGGGTTTAAAAATAACAATTTTGTTAAGTAGAAGACAGGTAATAAGTCTGTTTGGAACCAAGTGAGAGTTTAATAAAAATTATATCTTATGTATTCAGGCCAGTAACTAGATTTTATGGGGAACTCACACAAGGCAAGCACTCACATGGAGGCAAGAATAAGCAACACAAGGACCTTCATGGATCTTTCTGAGGACCTGGGAGACACTGGCACAAGGTCACTTTGTGTGATGTGCCTGCATCAAAGAAGGTGATGCTGTGCTCTATGAGAAAAATAAAATTACGATAGCTGAAAGGAAACGTGAGATACACAAATTTAGAGACCTCTTCATCCCAAAAGTTCACGTGGGCTATTTGTGCTCAATCTCTGGTAGAGCCTTCCAAATTTGTATTGGTCTGATGAGCTACAGTTGTGCACACTGTATACTGACCCTGACACAGTGATGCCATTTTGGTTTCAAGTCCAAAGGACAACAACCTATAATACTTGTAATTTAAATTTTCCTTTCTTGTAATCTAAAATTACCTGAAATTTCCACAGTATAAGCTGATAGCATCACCCTAAGTTTCTTTTTAAAAAAGTCTCAAAAAATTTCCTTTAGTGTATGTGTAGTTCTATTGGAGAAATTACAGACCAATCAACTATCAAGCTAGATCTTTATTATTTCAGAAAAAAACACATCATATTGCTCCAATGGATAAATTAGCTACTTCTGGATGGCTGGTGATAAAACACGTCTTGCCAGAAATAGTAATTTTATCATTGCAATAAAATTTTACAGATTCAATTTCATTCATTAAAAATCTTCCAAAAATAACTTATTCTGTGTCATAAAATTACAAGCTTTACTTACAAGGAAGCTGTTTCTAAATAATAAATGGACTGAGGGGAAAATTTGTGGAAAAATTAGCATTAATACATTATTTTATGAAGAATGAACTTGGTCTCTAATTTTAGCAATTAGTGGGGCAGGATGCAATCACATTGACCTCCATATCCTAAATGACAAACAAGATATATATATAAAAAAAAAGACCAAGATTCTGAGGAATGAGTTAAGAGAAACTAACATAAACATAAACCTTTGTTGAAAAAATCGCATCTTATACAAATCAATACATTTACTGTAGCAAGATTGGAATAAGCAATCTTTTTGATATTTCTGAAGTTTTAACTAGAAAGCAAAATGACTCAAAAAAGAACTTGCACATATAAACTATGATAGGGACACTTAGGAGAGATTAACAGTCTGAGACTGAACAGATTGCTTGAGTACCTTCCCTATACTTGGGAGTATATATTATTATTCCAAAGGTCCTGTTCACAATGACACTGCTGCCTTTTTTAGGATAGATGTTTTACCTGAAAATATCAGATGGGTGCTAATTCTGTTTACGACAGCTATATACCAATATCTAAGTCTGATAATAAACCCTGCATTTCCAGTTAGCAAGTGATAATCACTTAACACTCTTAAAGCTGAAACTCCTCTACATCAATCCTGGGGCTTCTTCTTGTATATACTGGATTCCTTTTTGGATGGCAAAAAAGAATCTTTGTTTACATTATAAAGCAAGTAAAAATGTTAAGTTTCACCTAACAACTTCAAATGGAAAACAAACAGAATGCTGAAATAAAGTGGTATTATTGAAAAGTGTGATCCTTCCTTTTCAATGAACAATTAATTACTCATACCCATACGTGACAACTGGAAAGTTCATGTGCTTATTTGCAAGAGAAGTGCTGAATTTATTCTCAAGAAAGGTGGAACTTGAAGCATCACATTGTACTGGAATATAGAAACCATGCTAATGTGGCTCTGAACTTCTGACTTCAACCAAAGCTGCTTGTACAAGAAATGATTTAATAAGTATACACACTAAGAACACAAGCAAGAGTATTTGATGAGTTTTAGACGGTTCAAAATGGATCAATTCATTTCTTCCTGTTGCTCCCAGTTGCTAGCATGGTGGCTACTCGAATAAAGATATTTAGTGTATCCATGTAGATACCCATCATCCTAAAAGAGAAAAGGGAGTTGATAATTTTTTGATAAATAGTTCTTTAAATTTGGAAGCAACTATTATAATTATATATATTACTATTTGTAATAGAAAATTAAATTCAAAAAATGACTTCAATAAATGATTAGGCATCTGTAAGTAATAACATTTTTCCTCTTGATACTCTATTTGATTCAGAAAGTGGTAGTGTTAAAAAAATTTTTTTAAATAGCCTAAAGCTACACCATAAGTATTTTTTTAACCTTGAAAATAAGTCTGTAAGGGGGCAGCTAGGTGGCTCAGTGGATTGAAAGCCAGGCCTAGAGATGGGAGATCCTGAGTTGAAATGTGGCCTCACAACTTCTTAGCTGTGTAAACCTGGGTAAAGGCATTTAACCCACATTGCCTAGCTCTTCTGCTGATTTTAAGATGGAAAGTGAGGGCTTAAAAAAAAAAAAGTCTTTGAGGTAGAGACTCAGCAAGTCTGTGTCATTCAGAAGAGCAAAAACAACACAACTTTAAAAAACTTGTTAAGACATTAGTCTGGCATTTTCAAATATAAATTATATCTCTTCTTTCAAAAGCTCTAAACCACTTTTTTCAGTAGCACCATGAGCTTATCAGTAATTGAAGTGTGATTTTTAGATGAAAAATAAAAACATCAAATTTGCTGCTATAGTTTGCATAAATTCAAGAGTCAGAATAGGTAATCCAAAGAAGCAAACAGAACACTTGATATTTCATCAAAACCTAGTGAAGACTCTTCACTTGAATACCTTATATTCCCACCCCTTAAAAGAAAGACCTCAATCGTGAAAAGAAAAATATATTTGGATTTTGGCTGCTATATGTACTTTGGATAGTTTTCAAACATGCTATCGGCATCTTTATGACCAACTCTTTAGTCTTCCCATATATCATAATGCCTATTAATCTTTTTATACCTTCCAAAACAAATACTTCATCTTATTAAATGGAATGACTCCACAATGCTATCATGCCATACAGATGATTTAATTATGTTACTATAGGTCAAAATCAGTCTAAAATTGGGTATTTGTTAGTTCTATGGATTGGGGAAGAATTCAGAAGAAAAAAAAGTTCAAAGGAGATAAATATAATTTTGATAATATAAAATTTAAAAGTTTTTGTATAAACAAAACCAGTGCGGCTAAAATTAGAAGAAAAGCATGAAACTGCGAGGGGAGTGGAATCTTTGTAACAAGTTTCCCTGAAAGAAACCTTTATATTATAAATATAAAAACGGAGCCAAATTTATAAGATCTATTCCCCAGTTGATAAATGGTCAGGGGATAGGAACAGGCAGTTTTCAGATGAAAAACCCAAAACCATAGTCATAAAATATACTCTAGATCACTAATAATTTAGAGAAATGCAAATGGAAACAACTCTGAGGTAACCATTTTACAAATATCAGATGGCCAAGAGGAAGGAAAAAAAAAGGCAAATCCTGAAGCAGATATGGAAGTCAGTACACCAATGCACTCTTGGTAGAGTTGTGAACTATGCCCAAAGGGCTATCAAACTGTGCATATCTTTTACTTAACAATACTGCTAATATTATTATAATAGCTAATATAATAGGTCCATACCCCCAAAGAGATCAAAGAAAAATGAAAAGGCCTTGTCAACATGGAAATCTAGAGATCCCCAGTTTATTTAGTTTGAGTATAGAAACCCCAGGTTTTGACCTTGTCACAGGAGAGGTTTCCCCCTGAGGGAAGGTCCCTCTTCACCAGACAGTGAACTTCCTGGTAGTTTGGGTGGGAACAGTTAATCCCATCCAATATTGAGCATCTCTTTTGTCCCAGTGGTTTCTCCCCCTAGGCTAAGGTCCATTACCTAGGTGGCCCAGCCCTGGGTTTGGTCTTTCCCTTTTGTGTCCATTGTAGGGCATCAGCCCCTCACTGTTATTCCTGTCTGGAACTCCTCATTTTCCTTTCTTACCATTGTAGAGTCAGTCAACTGTCCCTCTCCAAGCCCCCAGGTCATCTTAGAGTGGTATATATAGGTTTCCCAAGTTCTTTTGTTCCTCGGAGTCCATCCTGAGTTGGTGGCACTCCCAGGGGCTGGTGACCAGGGCGTCTAGACTCTGTGCAGTCTTGGGAAGCAGCTCTGTAGCGCTAACCCCTTTCCCCTTGATTAAAGAGTGATTTTGACTGTTTAATAGTTCTGTGTTTTTTCTAGTTGACATGACTCAGGGGATGAAGAGCCAGGCCTGGAGACAGGAGGTGATGAGTTCAAATCTGGCCTCAGATAATACCTAGCTATGTGACCCTGGGCAAATCACTTGACCCCAATGGCCTATCCCTTACTACTCTCTTCTGCATTGGAATTGATACTTGGTATCAATTCTAAGACAGAAGGTTTTGTTTTTTAAAGAAATGATGAAGATGGTTTTAGAAAAACCTGAGAAGATTTATATGAACTGACAAAGGGAAGAGAGTAGAGGCAAGAGAATATTTTACATGTGAATAGCAGTATTATAAAGATGTTAGATATAAAGACTTAGTTAACTTAACAACATAATGATCCACTATAATTCCAAAAGACTCAATGAAAAATTTGAACTACCTCTAGAAAGAGAACTGATAGTGACTTAGGGTGAAGACTGAGGCACAGCTGTGCTTTGCATGACTACATATTGTAATGGGTTTTGCTTTTCTTGCATTCAGGATGGAAGAGGCATTAAATCTGGAACTGAAAATGAAAACTGAATTTTATAAACATTTATCTAAGTAGAAATCTAGTGGAAAGCTAACTCTATTAGTGTATGTATGTGTGTGTACACGTACACACACACACACACACACCCTTACCTTCAGCTTTAGAACCAAAACACTACTATGTATTGGTTACAAGGCAGAAGAGTGTTAAGGGCTAGGCAATGGGCGTTAAGTGACTTGCCCAGGGTCATACAGCTAGGAAGTGTCTATGGTCAAATTTGAACCCAGGACTTCCCATCTCTGGGCCTGGCTTGCAGTCCACTGAGTCACCTAGCTGCCCCCAATATTAGTATTTTTTAAAAGGTCCCTGTAAATAATGGAAATAGACATAACTGTATAATTCCAGGAGCTATGTGGTGGTACAAATATTTCCAAAGTGATTCAAATTTATTAAAAATAAAGTCAGTCAGATCAAGCTACATAATATTTAAGTTATAGACATATTCCAAAAAGATTTTAAAAAATTCCAATAACTTGCATTTTTCAAACACTGGAAAATACTTACGTGTTAATGGGATCATATCTTTCTATACCATATAGTGGCATCATTTCTGCCCTCTTGATGATTTTTTGGGTATCATATAGGAGGAACATGCTAAAAAGAACTAATCCACCATATGTTGCCACAGAATAGAGACTAGCACCAATTACAGTGGTAGGTGGTAGAAACATAGATCCTGAAATCAAAATGGGGAAAAAAGCAATTTTTACATAGGAAGTTTACAACTTTCATATACTTGTTATTTCTGTAAATTTCCCAAACAAGAAAATATGTACCCTATACATTAAGCAACATAGAAACTACTGCATCCTTAGATCTAATGACAATCAAAATGGGAAATTTATCCACCAAATAGAATATTCTTTGCCATTTTGTTGTTGTTCGATCTTTTCAGTTGTGTCTGACTCTTTGTGACTCTATTTAGGGTTTTCTTGGGAAAGATTATTGGAGTGGTTTGACATTTCCATCTCCAGCTCATTTTACAGATGAGGAAATTGAGGCAAACAGGGTTAAATGATTTGCCTAGGCATACAGGGCTAAATTACTTGTCGAGAGTAATACAGCTAATAATTGTGAGGCCAGATTTAAATGTGGGAAGATGAGTTTTTCCTGATTTCAGGCATGGCATTCTGGAACTGAGCCATTTAGCTGCCCATTCCCATGTTCATAGAATCCTAGAAATTGCAGCTGAAAGACACCTTAGACATCAATTAATTCAACCCCCTCACTTGTAAAGATGAGGAAGCCAATGAGATCAATTGTCTTGGCTAAGGAAGCAAGTAGCAGACTGGGACTGGGGCCCAGTGCTCTATTATGCTATAAAATCTTCATTATTCCTCATCTGTTTTATTAGGTCTTCTTAGTATAACTGATAGTGACACTTATTCAAACCAACTGTGATAATATCCATTTAAAAATATTGCATAGGATGCCAGCTAATATAAATACATATGCAACTCTAAAATAATCCTTCTGATTAAATTATTCAAGTTATTTGTTATAAATTATGGGATAAAAGAAATAGGTTAAAAGTAATCATACTTACCCAGAGAAGAAACAAAGACAACACCCAGGCCCACTCCCAGTGGTGCTCCCATGTTTAGAAATTTTTCACTTGGAGCACACATGGCCACAGTAGAGAGGCCTCCCACAATGCCTGCTGTATACCAAGCAGCTCGGAGAATCAAAGGGCCACCCAACAAAGTCAGAGGGGCCACCACTGCACCCATGACACCTAGGGAAATGGGAATTTAAATATTATCTAATATTTATGATGTAAACCAATATACATTTTATATAATATTTAACAAGACATCTTCACTTAGGAATAGCTAGTAGTGGTATAATCACAAAACTAATTCTCAAGAAATTACATTATATACTGAATTGTCACTTTTGTTAAAGAAAGTCTTGGACCTAACTAAACTGTAAGGATATATAACATACATTTCCACAAAGGAAAAGATTTAGAAAGTATCAATCTATATCAGCAAAATTCTCTTAACTTTTTACATAGATTTAAACCCAGAGACAAGATTCTTACGACAATACAAGTGTACAACAAAGTTGAAACAAAACAAGCTTAAATTAATAGCTTAAGACTGAGAAATATAACAGTAGGTTTCCTCAAGTCCATAGAATTCACTGCTAAAAAGGACAATATTAATATTTTGTGACATCCCTTTGAGATAACAAATAACCTTTTAAATAATATGCATAGTACAATCCTGGATTGTCATAGTCCACTGAAAACATCCTGTAATGAACATTCTTTTGGTTATGAGTTCCTCTGACATCAGCCAGGCTATTCTAGTCTTCAGAGAAGACAAGTCTGTGGGCCCCATACTCATTCTTCTGAGCTTGTAGAATTTGAACTTACATTTTATAGGATTGGCTTAAGATAATTTGAGGGCCCTTTCTATGAAGGGGTGGACACTCAAATAAGATTTTTATATTTTTGTTCAACAATACTTAAAAGGGAGTCAGAAAGTAACATCAACCCATGTAAGCAGTACACTTTGAAAAACACTTTGCTAAAGATGCCTTGCCTTTAGAAATTGACTGGGAAGTCAAGAACAATTTTAAGAATCTCAAACACAAGCAATCCCTCAATTTTAAGGGGAAAATGAAGAAAAAGCCAGAAGATTATAGCATTTTAATTCTAACTTTTGCTTTAATAATTCATCCATTATATGCTCAACTGTAAACTCAAAATATTCACTATTCTTGTGTTACATCTTATTCCTACTCTCCAAGGCTATCAGGAAATTTAAATATTACCTTTTCACAAATATTAAAAAACATAATGCCTTAATCAATCCTTTATACAGTTCTAAAATGTAACCTTAAAAATGGATAATTTTGTTTCTATCAACATTCAATTTATCTGTTAAGGACACTGATTGTCACACTGCTTCTAAATTAAGATGATGCTATTCCTTAAAAGTTGCTCATCTCTATTAAGGTGCCACTGAGAACAATACTGGAAGATAATTAAGAATATATATATTTTAATTATGAAACACATACCAGAATGAGCCATCCAAGCAAGATGTTTTAGGCCTGAGTTGTGTTCATATGATATTGACCGAACCATCATTCCAGCACCCACCATAGCGGCAAAAGTTGCTCCGATTGCCTATAAGATAGAGAGTATTATGAGGAAAAATTATCTTTTGCATTGATTTTTGTTTTATAAACCCCAAGTGCAAAATAATGCCATATATCTTTTAAGGTTTAAAAAAAAGAAGAAGAATATTATACCTCCCAACTTCAATCCACAGATATGGGGTAATCTTTTCAAATTTTTGAACTTTCTTTAAATGTTTAGCAATGGCTCCCTCTACCGTTAAACATGAGTCATTGAAATTCTTTGCCATAAACTGGAAGAACAGTTGGCCAAAAAAATACACTTGACTGGAGCAAAGAATACTCAGTTTCATTTAAAGTACCACCATCACTACTACCACCATCATTAAGTAAGACATCACTGACATTGACAGAATAACATTTTAAAGTTAGTATGGAGGAGGGGGAAAGAGAGGGAGGAATCTCATGCAGAAAACATACAAGTTCTGAAAATTAAAAGGCATAATTTAATTGAATACATAAAACAATGGAGAACTAAGCTTCTCCTATATTAGGTTTAAAGGTGCTTATCATTTACCTGTCTCCCTTTCTCCATTTGTAATAAACTGCTATAAGCCTGCAAATGATTCAAAATTTACCTATGCTATTTACAAAAAAATGTGATTTTTAATGGGATCAAAATGAGATTAATTAAAACCATAAAGTACTATATGAATTCTAGGTATGATTTCACAATGGACAAGTCTCTGCTAAAGTGTGATTCTCATATATCCTTCAGTGATTATGAGGAATACACAGCTGAAAAGGAACTTAAGCCATCTAAACTAAATTTCTCCTTTAAAGACAAGCAACTGCAGCTTATCAATTAAATCATTTGTCCAGGTCACATGGCCAGATCAGAGACAGAATTTTGAACCAGATCTTCCTAACTTGTGATGCAGCACCCATGACATTATGCCATGGTACATTTGAGTGGTCATGGCTATAATCAAGATCTTCTTTTAAAAATTTTCTTTTGCTTTTAAAAAGGTAATTGGTACCTTTTCTCTCTTTACTTTCCCTCTTCTTTTTCTCCCTCCCAGAGTCATCCCTTTAAATTTTTTTTTATTCTTTTATTCTTTAAAGAGGAAAAGCAAGCTGTTGAGCAAAAATAAATGGGCCAATTGAGTGAGGGGATGATGCAACACTATCTTTTTCGGGCCAAACAATCATTTTAGTTTAGAATTGAAGTTCTTTTTTTGGGTAGTTTTTGTTGTTCTGTTTGCATTCTATTTTGCAATCTATTTTCTTGGTTTTGCTCTCTTCAACTTGAATGACTTGAGCTGATATACACCTTCTCATGCTTACTCTTTATATTCACCATTTCTTATAGAGCAGCTATTCCATTATATTCATGGTCTACTTTTTAAATAAAGTTCTTTATATTATTTGTTTTACCAAAACTTTAAAGCATGCAATCATCTTTTATTTGGGTAAATGGAAGACTAGTGAAGTAGAAGGTTGTATGAAGGAGGCATATAATGCCACTTCCTAATCTGAACAAGTCACTGTCCCAGTTTCCCCATTGGTGAAATGAAGAGGTTGGAGACTAGATGACTTAAAAGATCCTCTAGCTTGAATTCTATACAGTCTAGGTTATCTGTTGAAAATAATTCCTTTATACTACAGACTTATCTGTTTTCAGAGATTATAAATGATAGAAGATTCCAAGAAGGAGTATGTATGCTCAGATTCTGTTTAGTTTGTAGAAATAAAATTTTACCAGAGAACTTTCCCTCCAACAAAATCCCGTAATACTACGAATTTCCATTTATTCCAGATTCAAGGTAAAATACCCCACCCCACCAACCATATAGTTTCCAATACTCTAATGAACATTATATTCTAATAGAATATCACACCAAACATTATTACAAAAAGGAAGAATGAATAGCACAGGGGACAAAGACCTAGCTTTAAGAATTTGGGACATGTGGAGATTTTCAAGCAGTATATATCCAGCTCCCATTAGCTATGTCAAACAAACCGGCAAGTCAATTAACCTCTCGGGGGTCAGGAAATCCTTTTAGACTTTAAGGTACAGATGAGTTGCTTCCACTCCAGAAAACCAGTAGGACACCCCCCACCCCCAAGTTAAATTAAATTATACCAAACATTGCTATACCAATAGTATATTTTCCTATAAGTTTACCCTATATGCAAGAAATTGATTAGAAATTCTTAATTTATTGTTATAAATGAACATTATTGTATAGTGATTTTCTCAGTTATCACAGGAATGACTTAAGATTTGTAATAGGAGTGAAATTTTTCTAGATAATTCTTCAAATAAATGATGCTAAATAATTTTTTGATAGACTAAGGAAAGGAAATATTTTAAGTACCAATATTTTATATATTGCTGATGTAATTTTTTCTAGGATGTGTAAAAAACTCCTTTGCATTAAAAAATCTAGAGCATACTGAACATATTTTTTTTCCTTTTAAAACTTACATTCTGTCTTAGAATCAACCCTAAATATTGATTCCAAGGCAGAAGAGTGAATAAGGGTTAGTGACTTGCCCAGGGTGGTACAGATAGAAGGTGTCTGAGATGAGATTTGAATCCAGGATTCTCCTGTTTCCAGGTTGTTACAATTAAAATAGTGTTTGGCATAAACTGTTACAGATAAAAGAGTGGTTGCCTTAAATTGTGACTGTAGAAATATGGTTTCAAGACAGCGTCTTGAGTTAAATCAAATATAAAGTGGTTGCCAGGGAAAAATTCCCAAATATGAAATATACCCAAGTCAGCTGGGTTTTATAGAGATTTTAATTAATACAAATGAAGGAATAAATGAAAGGGGGAGAGAGAGTAAGAAGAAATGAGAAAGGGGCTAGGGCCAGCCTAGGCTTAATTCCTAAGAGAGAGATCAATCTTTAATTACTCACCACAAGATTTGACCCAAGCAAGATTCTAGTGTTCAGAGAGACCCATCAGTAGAGCTCAGGAAGCTCAATTAAGTTCAGCCATGGAGCCCTTCCTTCAGCTTTGGCAAGCTGAGTCCCTTCAGAGAGTCCTCAGAGAGTCCCCTACTCTCAGCTTCTGACCTCCTTTTAAAGAGCATTTTCTCCTATGTCACCTCCCCTAAGTTCTCATACCTACCAATCACAGTAGACTGTTTCATAGGACTGACCATTCTTAATTCCTGAGTAGACTAAAACCTCACACCTCTTTTGTTAAACTTGTAACTTGTAAGTTTGCAAGTTGCCTGACCTTCATAGGTACTTAGCCCCTTTCTAAAAATACTTAGCTTAAGGCTTTTGCTTCACTATAAATATGAGTTAAGTACTTTTTCATTATTCAGTAAAGAGTTTACAACTTTATCTTCCCCTTAAGGTATGCCTAAGTATGGTTGGAATAGAGTTCTCACATTCCTGATCAAATACCTTCATTTTTAAAATGGAGAATGGTCTTAACCAAATCTTTGGAAGTAGGGTATGAGAATTTTTAAGATTCACAAGGTCTGACTCTCAATCCTGAGCTACTGAACATAATTTTTTTTTTTAAACCCTTACCTGCCGTCTTGGAGTCAATATTGTGTATTGGCTCCAAGGCAGAAGAGTGGTAAGGGCTAGGCAATGGGGGTCAAGTGACTTGCCCAGGGTCACACAGCTAGGAAGTGGCTGAGGCCAGATTTGAACCTAGGACCTCCCGTCTCTAGGACTGGCTCTTAATCCACTGAGCTACCCAGCTGCCCCCTACTGAACATAATTTTGAGAGTAAGGGTAATCTTATGAACTGAACTGATCTTGATGCTGTAAATTCAGAGGTGTCTTTTCAGGTTCTTGATATATCTATGTACCTATACTTTCACCAATTTTCCTCTAAACCACTGTGCTATTCTAATGGATAATACTCATATCTTTAATATATCTTTTAAGAGCTTTAAAACCTAAAATTCCAAATGAACTTACCAACCAAGAGCCTTTCATCATAAAGGCCATTAAACCAGGTGATCGGCTAATTGCTAAGGCAGACAATGCCGTTAAACCAACACTCCCTGCGAAATACATATAGGTGGCATGAATTCTATCCTTCACATACTGAGGCCAGATTCTGTAAGAAACAAACATGAAAAACTGTTAAGACTGTTTGGGGAGGTTAATCTCATGGATTTTAATATTCTGAGTTCTTAATCACGCTTTAATTTAGTTTTAGCTAGTTAAGTTCAATAAATTCGCAAGAAGCAGTTCCACTTTTATTAATATGTTTATTTCTATAGAGTTGACTGGTAGCAAAACTGTTGTTTGTCCTTTGTTTTTGAAGAGGATCAATGACATGAGTTTAAGTGAGGCAGCAGAGTTGCACGGCCTCACTCTCTTCAATCGAAGTCCAGTGTTCTCATGCACCCATTTTGCCAGGGGAAGTCTTCACATGCTTTGAGTAGACATCCCCCCACAACTCACCAACAGGTTTTTGAGGCCTGTTGGTTACCCCCAACCTGGGGGTGGGTAGGTTATAGAGTATTTAAGGAGGACTAGCGCCTCTAGAGTGAGGGCTTGCTGAACTCTTTTTAGGGCTAACCATCCACTTTTGGTATTTACCTCTCATTCAGTCCTCACCTGTAGCTCTAAGAAGCTATATTATGGGCAGTGACCACACCCTGGTAAAACTATCTCCGTAGACAGGCTAAACCAGGTTTCCAATTATCAAGTGGCTGAAGATATGTACAGTGAGAAAACAATGAAACTTAAGGCCAATGATGCTTTGGGGAATTTACTTACACCGCTTTTTCAATAGCCCCAATCTCATTTGACATTCCCAAGCCATAGAAGCAGAGTGCTCCAAGGCCAACAGCGGCTCCTCCAGCAACAAACCATCTTCCCATCTGATCAACTGCAGAGGATAGGGGAAAAGCCTGTTAGTATCTTCCATATTGTGGCTGAATCCACAAGTATTAATGGCATGAACCCAATGTATAGTTTATCTTCGTGGAAACAGTACTAATATTTTCTCTGTAGCAGTCTGATTATGGCATATTAAGCTTTTATTAAAAATATTTTAATGTATTTTTATTTATATAATATGATGGGGGGAAGGTTCAATTTTCTTAATGAAAAGTTCCAGTTATTTTTGCCTTTCAGCAAGTTAAGTCATGGCTCTATACCAAGTAAGTCAATAAATAAAATAAAATGTCCTCATTACACAATGCAAATCATTCAGTTTTAAATTCAAAAATTTCCTTTAAGATCATTTGTTTAGAAAAGACGAAGTCATATAAACATTATTTCCTAAGAGAAGTCTAAAATTATATAATAAATCCAGGGAACATTTCTCTTCCAAATTGAGTATTGGAATCAGGTTATAGAATTCCAGAATTATTTATTTCCTGCACACCAATGATCGATATTGTTAAAACAAAAAACCAGGTTTAGACTCTTTCATACTTTTAAACACTTTTTCTGCTGATGGTTCAAACGCTGCTTGCTTAATTTCTTGGTCAGGTTTTGCACGCTGGACTCCAATTCTTGATTTGGTGGTATAGCCCTGATATATTAAAAAAAAAAAGTTACAAATAATTTAAATAGCTTGTGAAGTGGTATTTCTACATTGGCAAAATGTGCTTGATGGAATTTTTTTGTAAATTATAATAACAGAGTCATATCTGAAATTCAATTCAAGAGATATTTATCAAGTTGTCTATAGAGTGTGTGGAGCATTATGTTCCAGAGCTGGAGTTACACGGGTGAAATGAGAAACAGCCCACTAAGAAGCTTATGATTTGGTGGGGAAGGTAAAACATTTACAAAAATTAGGAAAAAAGAGATACACACACTGCTGAAGAATTTGAGGTATAAAAGATTCTTTCCAGCTTGGAGGAACAGGGACAGAAGAGATAAAAGAAGGCTTTGTAGAGATTAATATTACAGTGGAAAAGGAGAGAAAAAGCTTTCCATTCCAGGCATGGAAGGTGGGAGTGGGGCTAAGTAGGCATAAAATTAAGGAGAGAGAGGTGATGAGAACAAGAATAAGAAATGGGCAGTACTATAGTTTTGCTTTATGTGAAGGAGAACATTGTGAAAATGATGAAAGGCTAGGTTACAATGTGAAGGACTATGATAGTTTAGGAACCATACTTTATTCACTAGGGCAAGGGGGAAAATGTGACTATATAATTAGATACACAGAAAACAGTATAAAGGATGAAGTAGTAAGGCTAGAAGCAGAAAGAACAGATATAAGGCTATTATAATAGCTTAGCTAAGAAGTAATAAAGGTTTGAACTTTGGAAGTGGAAATGGGAAACAGAGAAGGGCAGAGATTCAAAAGAAATCAGAGCAGTGCCTGGTAACTAATGGGACACAGGTAGTGGGATAAGTAGGATGAAAGAGTCAGAGAGAAACTAGATGAAAAGTTTGAAAAGTCTTTATAGTAAATAAGAGGAGAGTCAGGTGAGGAAGAGCAAGTTTTGTGGGGAAAATGGCTAGTTCAGTTTGCATTTATTAAATTATTCCCACTGGGAGAACCAGGCGGAAATATGCACCAGAACAGGAAGATAATAGATAATAATAGAATGATCTAGGATAATTCTGAAGGACTTAGAAAGGAAAAATAACCAATAGGGGAAAAAGTCATGTAGGAGATGGGAAAGAACAGGATCAAAAAATACAATGGAAGGATGGCTTTGGCTAGGCACCCTTGAAAGGTCTGGACTTCATTTAATTTGCTATTTTATAGCCTCTAGTCTCTTTATGGTGCTACAAACACTTTTGGAAAACAAGGTCATCTCAGAGGGGTTAAGGGGCTTTGCCTAAATTCACACAATATGAGTTTTGGACTATAATCCAGTTCTTTGGATTTCTAGTCCAGCCATCTTTTGCTACAACATGGGCCCAATTATTTCCCTAAATCATTGAAGTCAGACAAGGAAGTGAATGAGAATCTGTTGAGGAGGAAAAATATTTATTTGGAATTGCAACACCAGAGGGGGAAGGGAATAAGCATTTATGAATCATCTACTATGTGACAGGCACTGTGCTAAACACTTTATAATGATATTCACTTTGGTCATCTTTGGGAGGTAGTCGTTATTATTACCTCCATTTTACAAGTAAGGAAATGGAGGCAAACTGATGTTAAGGGACTTTGCCTAAGGTCCCACCAGCCAAAAGCATCTGAGATTTGATTTGAACTCAAATATTCCTGACTCCGGGCCCAGCACCCTCTCCACTCCATTCTTTTGCTGCTTGCTAATGTACTTACATATGTATTTATATTAGCAGAGGGCAGGAAAGAGAAAAGCCATCTTCTCTTCAGGTAGAGTCCATGAAAATGCATATCAATCCACTTGAGATTTCAAGCAGCTTAAGTATTCTACCAAAGCCATGAAGGCAATTAAATACTGTCATTGCATCCCTCCCCATCTTTTTTTAAACCCTTACCTTCATACCCCACTGCTGGGCAGAAGGATGGGTGAAGTGATTTGCCCAAGGTCAGAGAGCTAGGAAGTTATCTGAGGCCAAATTTGAACCAGGGTCTATGTCCTGTCTCTAGGCCTGGCTCTCTATTCACCGACTCACTCAGCTGCAGCCTGATCTAACTTTACTCAGAGTTGTCACTGGAATTCTTGGCAAGTACATAAGGTCGGTCCAATACATTTCTTTAACTCTAAAACCTTCTCTTTCCATCTTCTTGGACCTTCCACTTGTAAATTTCTACTTTGCTACTTGTGGCTCTCCCAGGTGAATTCCTTCTTTTTAATGCTTATCTTTTTGTTCCTTTCATCATTTGAGATTACACGTAATTTTCATCTTTACCAGTGCTAACTCTTTCATATAAATTCTTAATCTCTCTTGTTTCTTCCATGAATCTCTTCAGGTATCTATACTTCCACCTTTTTTCTTCCACTGACTACCTATATCCCTTAGTCTACCTACCAGCATGTTCAGGAGTCTCTTAACTTAAACATCCAACAAGCTGTTGTTGCACCTAACAAAATTCTTTGGGGGGGGGGGGGCCCTAATACCTCCAAATTATTATCCTCACCATCTAATTCTTTTTGGAATTATCATCATTCTTTGGAGACTTCTCTTTAGTGCACTTCTTAGTACCAAATTTAAAGGTATTTTTTCAGCCCCCATTCTCCTTGATCTCTGCAACAATGACATTGTCAACTGCCCTAGATTTCCCAAATCCTATTTCCCTCCACCCTTCTAGAAGTATAACCCCTCAGTTTTCTTGCTTATTGATCACTCCTCAGTCCTCTTTTGTCTTCTCGATAGGCCAAGATGCTATTCTTGTTTTTTATATGCATGCTCTCCCCTTGGGTCATTTTACTCATCCTCACAGATTCAACTCTTTTTAACTACTTATCTTGCCAGGCCTATTCTCTCTTGTGGGCTTTAGCACTGTGCTTCCAGTTGCCTACTTACAACAATCACATTGGATAAGCTAATAGCATCTTAAGTTTAATATGTCCAAAAGAGGATCTAGCTTTCCCTCCTCACTTGCTCCCTTTATCTTTGTTTCTATCAAAGGGCTGTATAATTCATCCTGCTACCCATATACAAAAACCTTAAGATATGTGACCTCTCTTATGTACAGGTTTATTTCAACCTGTCATTCTATACTCAAAAATCTTTAATAGTCTTATAATATCTATAGAATTCTAAATTCTTTAGTTTAGGCCTTATCCAAGGTCTTTTAAAACCTGGTATGCCTTTCTATTTTTCTAGGTTTGTTTCTCGCCATTTATTTCTCCATCTAATGGGCATGCTATCTTTTATGCATCATAATATATTTTACTGATTCTATGCCTTTGACTACACCATTCATTCCCTTTCATCCTAAAAATCCTATTCAATGTTAAAATTGCTCTCTAATATTGGATACTCATGAAGCTTCCTTTGATCTTCCCATTTGGAAATAACCTTTCTTTTGTTCTCGTTAGCTCCTCTCAAAAGCATTTTACTCTATATCAATCAATGATTATAGTTAATACATATTCATACAAACATTTATATAAGTACCATATACAGCTTGGTGGTATAATAACTAGAGTACTGGGCTTGAAGTCAGGAAGGCTTGAATTCAAATTCAGCCTCAGACACTTCCTGTGTAATCTTGGGGAAGTCACTTAAATCTCTGTTTTTGCCTGGATTCCCTCAACTGTAAAGTAAAGATAACAATAGCAACTACCTCCTAGGGATGTTATAAGGATCAATTGAGATACTATTTGTGCTTGGCACATGGTAAGTACTATATTAAATGCCTATTTCACCTCTAGCCCAACTCAAACCCTTTCCCTTATAGCCATAACTCTTGAATGTGGCCTACACACAAGGACAGTTTCACATTATATGCTTAGCATCATAGTTTGTACATAGTATTTGATATTTAATAAATGTATGTTGAATAAAGAAAAACTAATTAAAACTGGCATGCTTAATAACTACAATGTTTCATATACTATTTAAAGCCATGAGACCTCAAAACTAAAAAAGTTTTATTTTATTTTTAATGAAGTTTTTTTTTTTGTAAATATGTGTGTGTAAATATATATGCATGTAAAGCTGAAGGGAAAAGGCTACTAAATATAATATTTCAAATGAAAGCCCTCATTGGATATATCAGGGAACATAACAGATAAGGAGACAGGTGTGATCATGTTACTAGTGAAAAAGTAAGGAAAGTGATTTGTAGAGACGGGGTTAAAGTATATAAAAACAAAGAAGGCAAAAGCCTGCATGTTAAGACAGAAGAGTCATGGCGGACCTTTCCTTATGCCACAGCAATAAACCTCTGGGGTTCTTAGGTAACTGTGTTTTATCCCTGGTTAAGTCTTGTGTCTCTGGTGTCTGGTGGTGCTTCAAGTCATCCTTTCTGATTGTCTCAGGAGTATCTCTGGATCAGGTATCAAGGAACTGGGAATTCATGTTGTTTCTTTCTTTAGAATAGAATGTATTTCAGGAAAAGTACTACAGAATGTTAAATTTGAATCTTACTTACTTTGTTGGATTGCAAGAGCCATTGATTATTTGTCTTGAGAATGGAATTCCTCAGAACAGGAGAGGTCCTGGTGACTGTTGGGCGGAGAACCCTGGAAGGTAGGGTTCGGAGACACACAAACCTTGCTACCAGCATGGTGTTGCAATGAGTTCACCAATTATTTCTGAAATACTTTAAAAAATTGAGATCTATTAGACAAATAAAGCATTAAAGTGGAAAATGTCAGGAAAGCTACACCTCTATATTTTTATTTAAAATTTGCGAGTTTTATATAGTAGAAGTGGGAAAACCCCAGGCTCTCTGTTCCTTACTAGTGTATGACCTTAGGTGACAAGTGCTTTTTCCCTTTACTCCCTAGGCCTCAGTTTCCCCACTCTAACATCAGATGGTGTTATGAGAATCAAGACGTTATATAGTTTTTAAAAGCCTGCATAAAAAAGGGGAAGACATTTGCTAAATGTCTACTTGTGCCAGGCCCTGTGCTAAAGTACTTTGTAGGTATCTCATACATAGGTATATTTGAAAGGGAAAGAGAGAGGGGAAAGTATTCAAGAAGGGAAATGAAGTAAACACCAAACAACTTTTTGTGTTTTCTAGGAATTCCAGGAGATAGCCTGGGAGGAAGAAATGAAACTGATAAAAAATTTCCCTGGAAAAACAACTACTCTCCTTTAGTTTATTACACAAAGCTGTCATCCTTTAATAAGTCCTCTCTTACCCTTCTAGCTCTGTCATTCTCTAATGCTAACTACCTACATAACTTCACTTTAGGATTTACTCTTGTACTAAAAAGCAGTATCAATTCAAATGTTTATATAATTATGTGCTTAATACTGAATGAGATTTTACTGCTTCCTGGACAAGGATGTTATATACTTTGTATAAATAACCACATTATCTAGTCCACAGTAGGCAAAACTTTTTGAACTGAATTAAGAATTAGTCATAGTCAGAAACACTGATCTGTTAAATCAGATTTAAGGTCCAAATGAAAATATGGATTAGTGATTGTATTTTAAAATATGGTTTTAGCTTAAGAAGCTGCCCTAGACTTTATGACAATTCAAATTGACTGGTAACTGTCTTCTAGGTGGAATGCTAATATCCAATGACATCTATCTACTTTCTCAAAAAGGAAAGTAATATTTAAGTTCAATAATTTTCTCAAGATCATAGGGTATTATTCATGAACATGGACCAGGAAGTATATCAAATAGGCATGTTTTCATTTAGATATCTCACCAATACTGCATGATCCAAGTCTTGATATGTTCAGATTTCTAACCAAAGAATTTTTCCCTACAAAACAACTTTAATTTCTTTCTCTCGTGCTAAAAATTACCACAAAGTTTTACTAGGTTCAGATTCTTATACTGCTTCCCAATTAGAGAAGTATATTACCTACAGTCAAGGAAAATGGGATTTGGGGAACTCCTGGCTTATGCCTTGAATCAGCTAGGCAACTGGTGACATCAGCTAGGGATCTGGTGTCTCAATGACCTCTTACCAGGTTCTTCCATCATATTTAGTCATGTGAACAAGCTGCAAATAGCCACTTCCCCCACAGACAATCAATCATCAAGCACATATAAAGCTCCTACTATGTTCTAGGCATGGTGCTATTTACTGAGGGACACAAACAAAAGGATAAAACAGTCTCTAGTCCTCAAAGAGCTTATTACAAGAACAACAAACCAATAAGCTGAGAGAATACTACTACTGAAAAAGTGCTCCCAACACTTTCACCCAATTACATCAGGAGTGTTGATCTCCTTAGAAGGTTAAGACCAGACACAGGTACTGCCTTCATTCCGCCACCTTAGACGAAGTCCCTGAAGTCAAGTGAATTTCAATGCTGACCAAGGCCAGAAGAAAAAACACAGGCCTCTTGACTGAAAGCGTGGGTTCTGTTCTTTAACCCCAATACCGTGAAAATGGCTAATTCTCCCTCCTCTCTTCCCATGGGGGCAAGGAAGAACCTGGGAACCAGTCCATTGGGCCTGCCATTTAGTATTCTATCTGTTCTTGGGCAAGTATTAGCCAGAGCTTGCTTTCCGACCCTAAAATGAGGGAAGCCTGGCTAGAAGAACCCTAAGGGCTATGCATAAAGCCAGCAAACATTCGCCTAGTCCTACTATACCCTAGGCTCTACGTCATTCAGGAGCTTTGTTTAACCTTTCTTCAGGGTTTTTGGCAGCTCCCAAAGCAAGGCAGGCTCGGGCGGGTGCCTGCGGGAATGACTCAGCACATCTCCACCTCTCTAGGTGGATCCCAGCCCACCTCCTCCTTCTCGGGGGTAAGGGAAAGCCCCAGAACTCTGTTTGACCTTGTGCTACAGACGTCGTTTCCTCTACCACTCCCACACCCCGTCCTGGGCCTCAGTTTCTCCTTCTGTAACATGATGGGTATGGCCCTGGTGACCTCTTAGGCCCTGACCTTGGGGAGTCCCTTCCCCCGTCCTGGGCCTCAGTTTCTCTTCCTGAACCACGAGGGTAACATTGGCTACCACTAGTAGGTCCTACAGTCTAACTGGGGAGAGAAAAGTCGCTACCCACCACGCTTTCCAGGTCCCCCGCCCCCTTTTTCTGGAGGAAAACGGGGTGGCCCTGACGCAGGCCGCAGCCCCCAACGGTTCCCAACCGCTCCTTCGGGAAGTATGGAACAGTGCAAACAGAGAGGGGAGCAGGGATGTGAGGGGCGGGGGTTCCTCACCCCTGCTGGTCAGCTCAGCCGCCCGTCGGCCCTCCTGATCTCCTCAGAGGTTCACAAGCCGGCCCTTCCGCTCCGCCCCTCCTCCGCCTCCGCCTCCTCCCCGGTCTACTTCGTCTTCCTTCCTGCCTTCCGTGCCCGCAGCGGCGCGCGCAGCTCCTATAGGCCACGCACAGAGCGAACGGTCGGAAGGAGCTAATCAGGAGGAGGCCGCAGCAAGCGGAAGGGCGGGCGTAGTGGGAAAGAGCCTAGTGCGGCCGCTGGTAAAGCCGATGAGATGACGCACTTGCGTCACAGAGAGGGGCGGAGATGACGTCTGGGGTATCAGGAGCGTCCATATTAGATAGGGGCAGTGGGACTTTCCGGTTCAGCAACCTTCTCGCGGTCCTGCCCTTCCTCAGCCTTCTCAGCCTTTTTCCAGACACGCCAAATGCTTAAAAGCCCCAACCCCAACTCAAAGAAAATGGGGTGTCATGCGTGTCCCACACTCTGTCTTGCGGTATTAACTCATTTTAAGCCTGGTAATGCTATGGGAGCTGGAGTCAGGCAGACCTGAGTTCAAATCCACTTTGCTAGTTAGCAATGTGACTCACGAAGCCCGGTTATCTCTGCTTAAACTCGGTGTCAACAAATGTAAAGTGAGGATAATAAATAACTCAAGTTTCAGGGTGGTTGTGGCAATAAATTGTAAAGTGCTTTATAGCAATGCTACTGTTACTTGTAAAGTGCTAGGTAATGCTAGTTATCATAATTATTAATTATTTAAAAATTTTTCCGAATTACATGTTTTTTTATTTTTTTTTTAAATATATTTTATTTGATCATTTCCAAGCATTATTCGTTAAAGACATAGATCATTTTCTTTTCCTCCCCCCCACCCCCCATAGCCGACGCGTAAGTCCACTGGGCATTAGATGTTTTCTTGATTTGAACCCATTGCTTTGTTGATAGTATTTGCATTAGAGTGTTCATTTAAAGTCTGTCCTCTGTCATGTCCCCTCAACCTCTGTATTCAGGCAGTTGCTTTTTCTCGGTGTTTCCACTCCCATAGTTTATCCTTTGCTTATGAATGGTGTTTTTTTTTTCTCCTGGATCCCTGAAAGTTGTTCAGGGACATTACACCGCCCCTAATGGAGAAGTCCATTACGTTCGATTATACCACAGTGTATTAGTCTCTGTGTACAATGTTCTCCTGGTTCTGCTCCTCTCGCTCTGCATCACTTCCTGGAGGTTGTTCCAGTCTCCATGGAACTCCTCCACTTTATTATTCCTTTTAGCACAATAGTATTCCATCACCAACATATACCACAGTTTGTTCAGCCATTCCCCAATTGATGGGCATCCCCTCGTTTTCCAGTTTTGGGCCACCACAAAGAGTGCAGCTATGAATATTTTTGTACAAGTCTTTGTGTCCATTATCTCTTTGGGGTACAGACCCAGCAGTGCTATGGCTGGGTCAAAGGGTAGATATTCTTTTGTCGCCCTTTGGGCATAGTTCCAAATTGCCCTCCAGAATGGTTGGATCAGTTCACAACTCCACCAGCAATGAATCAATGTCCCTACTTTGCCACATCCCCTCCAGCATTCATTACTTTCCTTTGCTGTTATGTTAGCCAATCTGCTAGGTGTGAGGTGATACCTCAGAGTTGTTTTGATTTGCATCTCTCTGATTATAAGAGATGTAGAACACTTCTTCATGTGCTTGTTAATAGTTTTGATTTCTTTATCTGAGAACTGCCTATCCATTTCCCTTGCCCATTTATCAATTGGAGAATGGCTTGATTTTTTGTACAATTGATTTAGCTCATTATAAATATGAGTAATTAAACCTTTGTCAGAGGTTTCTATGAAGATTTTTTCCCAATTTGTTGTTTCCCTTCTGATTTTAGTTATATTGGTTTTGTTTGTACAAAAGCTTTTTAGTTTGATGTAGTCAAAATTATTTATTTTACATTTTGTGATTCTTTCTATATCTTGCTTGGTTTTAAAGCCTTTCCCCTCCCAAAGGTCTGACATGTATACTATTCTGTGTTTACCCAATTTACTTATGGTTTCCTTCTTTATGTTTAAGTCACTCACCCATTTTGAATTTATCTTGGTGTAGGGTGTGAGGTGTTGATCTATTCCTAGTCTCTCCCACACTGTCTTCCAATTTTCCCAGCAGTTTTTATCGAATAGTGGATTTTTGTCCCAAAAGCTGGGATCTTTGGGTTTATCGTATACTGTCTTGCTGAGGTCGTTTTCCCCCAGTCTATTCCACTGATCTTCCTTTCTGTTTCTTAGCCAGTACCAAATTGTTTTGATGACTGCTGCTTTGTAATATAGTTTGAGGTCTGGGACTGCAAGGCCCCCATCATATGTGTTTTTTTTCATTATTTCCCTGGATATCCTTGATCTTTTGTTCTTCCAAATGAACTTTGTTATGGTTTTTTCTAAATCAGTGAAGAAGTATTTTGGTAGTTCAATGGGTATGGCACTAAATAGATAAATAAGTTTGGGTAGGATGGTCATTTTTATTATATTGGCTCGTCCTATCCATGAGCAGTTAATGTTTTTCCAATTGTTCAAGTCTAGTTTTAGTTGTGTGGCGAGTGTTTTGTAGTTGTGTTCATATAGTTCCTGTGTTTGTCTTGGGAGATAGATTCCTAGGTATTTTATTTTGTCTAAGGTGATTTTGAATGGGATTTCTCTTTCTAGTTCTTGCTGCTGAGCTGTGTTGGAGATATATAGAAAAGCTGATGATTTATGTGGGTTTATTTTGTATCCTGCAACTTTGCTAAAGTTGTTGATTATTTCAATTAGCTTTTTGGTTGAATCTCTAGGATTCTTTAAGTAGACCATCATGTCATCCGCAAAGAGTGATAACTTGGTCTCCTCCTTGCCTATTCTGATGCCTTCAATTTCTTTATCTTCTCTAATTGCTACTGCTAGTGTTTCTAGTACAATGTCAAATAGTAGAGGTGATAATGGGCATCCTTGTTTCACTCCTGATCTTATTGGGAATGCATCTAGTTTATCCCCATTGCAGATGATATTAGCTGTTGGTTTTAGATATATACTGTTTATTATTTTTAGGAATGACCCTTCTATTCCTATGCTTTCTAGTGTTTTTAATAGGAATGGGTGTTGTATTTTATCAAAGGCTTTTTCTGCATCTATTGAGATAATCATGTGGTTCTTGCTAGTTTGCTTGTTGATGTGGTCAATTATGTGGATGGTTTTCCTAATGTTGAACCAGCCCTGCATCCCTGGTATGAATCCTACTTGATCATGGTGAATGATCCTTCTGATCACTTGCTGGAGTCTTTTTGCTAGTATCCTATTTAAGATTTTTGCGTCTATATTCATTAGGGAGATTGGCCTATAGTTTTCTTTCTCTGTTTTTGACCTGCCTGGTTTTGGAATCAGTACCATGTTTGTGTCGTAAAAGGAGTTTGGTAGAACTCCCTCTTTGCTTATTATGTCAAATAGTTTGTATAGTATTGGGGTTAACTGTTCTCTGAATGTTTGATAGAATTCACAGGTGAATCCATCAGGCCCTGGGGATTTTTTCTTAGGAAGTTCTTTGATGGCTTGATGGATTTCAATTTCTGATATGGGATTATTTAAGAATTCTATTTCCTCTTCTGTTAGTCTAGGCAGTTTGTATTTTTGTATATATTCATCCATTTCTCCTAAATTGGTGTATTTATTGCCATATAATTGGGCAAAGTAATTTCTAATGATTGCCTTAATTTCCTCCTCATTGGAGGTGCTGTCCCCCTTTTCATCTTTAATGCTGTGAATTTGCTTTTCTTCCTTCCTTTTTTTAATTAGATTGACCAGTACTTTGTCTATTTTGTTTGTTTTTTCAAAGTACCAGCTTCTTGTCTTATTTATTAAATCAATAGTTCTATCACTTTCGATTTTATTAATTTCTCCCTTAATTTTTAGGATTTCTAATTTGGTTTTCTGCTGGGGGTTTTTAATTTGATCGCTTTCGAGTTTTTTCAATTGCATTTCCAATTGATTGATCTCTGCTCTCCCTTGTTTGTTAATATGAGCTTTCAGGGATATGAATTTGCCTCTGATTACCGCTTTGGCTGCATCCCAAAAGGTTTGAAAGGATGTTTCGCCATTGTCATTTTCCTTGATGAAATTATTAATTGTTTCTATGATTTCTTCTTTAGCTAAACGGTTTTGGAGTATCATATTGTTTAATTTCCAATTGGTTTTAGATTTGGTTTTCCATGTACCATTACTAATCATTATTTTTATTGCCTTGTGATCTGAGAAGGCTGCATTCATTATTTCTGCTTTTTTGCATTTGTGTGCTATGTTTCTGTGACCTAATGTATGGTCAATTTTTGTGAATGTGCCATGTGGTGCTGAGAAGAAGGTGTATTCCTTTTTATCCCTATTTATTTTTCTCCATATGTCTATTAATTCTAATTTTTCTAAGATTTCATTCACTTCTTTTACCTCTTTCTTATTTATTTTTTGATTTGATTTATCTAAATTTGATAATGGTTGGTTTAGGTCTCCCACTAGTATGGTTTTATTGTCTATTTCTTCCTTCAATTCTCCTAGTTTCTCCATTAGAAATTTGGGTGCTATATTATTTGGTGCATACATGTTGATTAATGATATTTCTTCATTGTCTAGGGTCCCTTTTAACAAAATATAATTACCTTCCCTATCCCTTTTGATCAGGTCTATTTTTGCATTGGCTTTATCAGATATCATGATTACCACTCCTGCCTTCTTTCTATCAGTTGAGGCCCAGAAGGTCTTACTCCATCCTTTAATTCTGACCTTGTGGGTGTCAACCCGCCTCATGTGTGTTTCTTGAAGACAACATATGGTAGGGTTTTGGATTCTAATCCATTCTGCTATTCGTCTACGTTTTATGGGTGAGTTCATCCCATTCACGTTCAAAGTTATGATTGTCATTTGTGGACTCCCTGGCATTTTGATTGCCTTCCCTAATTCTAACCTTTTCTTCTTCGGCTCTACCTTTTAGTCCAGTGATTTACTTTGAATCAGTCCCCCTTGTCCCCTCCCTTGATGTTTCCCTTTTTAGTCCCTCCCTTTTTGTTCCCTCCCCCTCCCCCCTCTCTTTCCCTCCCTTTTTGTTCTCCCTCTCCCCCTCCCCCCCTTGGTTTTCCCTTCTCCTTACCCTTGTTGGGTAAGATAGAATTCAAGATCCCAATGGATCTGGATGTTTTTCCCTCTCAGAGTTGATTTCCCTGAGATTGAGGTTTAAGTAACCCCCCCCCCCCTCTCTTCCTCTCCTTCTTATAGGAGTTTTCTTCCCCTCCCCTTCCCCTGTGAATCTTTGTGTGAGAACCATTATTCTATTTGGTCTTTCTTTACCCCCTATTTATACATTACATTTTCCCCACATATTAGTATACATAGGTTGATATAAATGTAGTCCTTATAGAAGAGAGTTTGAGTAAAAGAAGATAACATTTTTCCCCTTTCCTTAATATTTACCTTTTCAGGTATTCCTTGCTCTTTGATTTTCGGTATCAAACTTTCCACAGAGCTCTGGTCTTTTCTTTGCAAAAAGTTGGAAGTCTTCTATTTTGTTGAATGCCCATACTTTCCCTTGGAAGTATATAGTCAGTTTTGCTGGGTAGCTGATTCTTGGTTGGAGACCCAGCTCTCTTGCCTTTCTGAAGATCATGTTCCATGCCTTACGATCATTCAGAGTAGAACTTGCAAGGTCTTGTGTGACCCTGATTGGCATTCCTTTATATCTAAATTGTCTTTTTCTGGCTTCCTGTAGGATTTTTTCTTTTGTTTGATAGCTTTGGAATTTGGCAATTACATTCCTGGGAGTTGTCTTTTGGGGGTTTAGTGTAGAAGGTGTTCTGTGAGCTCTGTCAGTGGCTGTATTGCCCCCTTGTTCTAGAATCTCTGGGCAATTTTCTTTGATTATATCTTGTATCACCATGTCCAGTTTGGTGTTTATTTCTGGCTTTTCTGGGAGTCCAATTATTCTTAAATTTTCTCTTCTCCCCCTGTTTTCCAGATCTATCACCTTGTCGGTGAGATATTTTATGTTCTCTTCTAATTTCTTGGTGTTTTGGCTTTGCTTTATTAGTTCTTGCTTTAAAGCCTGGTTTTCTTTTACAGTTTGGTCAAACTGGTTTTGTAGATGCGTGAATTTCTTTTGCATCATTTCCCACTTTTCCTCCCAGAGGGCTTCCATCTTTTTGGTCCTTTCTGATTCAAATTCTTCATGGGTTTGTGGAGAGTTTCTATTTCCTTTGGAAGATTTTGGAGAATTTTCTTGTATATCTTCTTCTATCTGCTCTGTATTTTGTATTTTGGCTCCATAGAATGTGTCCAGAGTCGCCCCTTTCTTCTTATTTTTCTTGGTATTTTGGGGCTTCTGTGCTTCTGTGGAGTTTGTCATCTCTGAATGTGGAGGATTGGCTTTTCTTGTCTTTGTCTGGTGATCAGAGGCTTTAGTCCTGGGCAGATGGTTCTATGAGCGTTCCCTGGGTTAAACTGAATATGCCTCACTGGAACTGGAATGGAAGGGTCGGACCACGAGGCCACACTCTCCCCCTGGCTCGATTTCCGGAAGTTGCCTTCAGAATCCCTGGCCGTGAGGCTGTTTCGTCGGCCTGCGGGGGGATGGGCTGCCGCTTCCCCAAGCTCTGAGAGCACAGACTTTCACTGAGACTTGGATAGCAGGATCCAGCCCGTGAGGCTGTCTTGCCCGCCCTGAGGGTTGCTGTTGTTTTGACCAGCTCTCTGCAGCGGAGGCCCCAGGCAGTAACTTTCACCCGGACCGACCAGCTCTTTGCAGCGGAAGCCCCAGGCAGTAACTTTCACCCGGACTGGGACTTGGGTAGAAGACCCCGAATTACATGTAACAACAGTTTTCAACATACATTTTCCAAATTGTCTCCCTTCCTTCCCTTCCCCAACCAGGCGATGGTAAGCAATTTTATCTGGGTGATACATTATTATATCTTTTCTTTATTAATTTTTATTTTTTATTAATATAGAGGAACAGGCTGTCCCTAAAAGAGCCCATGACTGGATTCTCTGGATTGTTTATAAGGCAGACCTAGAGATAGGGCACATTGCGCTTGAGATTACTGACTATTCTCTGGAGAGATTGGTCCTAACAGAAAAAAGAACCTGGTTGTGGAATGGGCCAAAAAGATGAGGGGGTAAGAACAAGTGAGAAGTTGACATTCTTATTAAAATTCATGATGAGTGTTAAGTGAATATTGGGACAAAGAGAAATGGAGTTAGAGCTGATTTCTGAATGGTTTGCATCTATTTAGACTTCTGTAGGTCCCTCTGTGTCACCTTTCAAGTCTTCACAACTAACAGATGCCTATAAAGTGGCTTAGGTATGATCATAATCATTATCAGAGCTGTGAGTGGGGGAGGGAGCATTTAGGGTGGATAATTTAGAGGTGACTGATGCCATGGCCTTCCTTTATTCTAAGGTACAGTTTTTCTCCCCTCAGAAACTCAAAGGAGTTAAAAAATAGCGTTGAGTCTTCTTTTCACAGGTGTGGAACAATCAGAATTTACCTACTACTCCTCCCTTGCACCAGGTGAAAAAACTGATGGTAATGACTAGTTAGTGATATCAAATACTACTGATTAAGTTACCCTATCTTTCCATATCTAATGAATTGTAACAGACACCTAGCTTGTGCTCTCTGGGAAACAATGTAAATAAAACATTTTTATACCACAAAGGTCTATAAAACAAAAATTAAACATTAAATGAGTTAGGACTCAACAAAAAAAAAATTTTTTTTGCATCTAGGAGCTAGTCCCCAAATATACTTCCTTATTTTCAAACAAGACAAAAATAAAATGAAAAATAGTCCTTGGCCTAAAAGAATTTGCATTTTGCTGAAAGGACACAGTATTCACAGAAGTAAATAAACTGAAGATAATTTGAAAGGAAAATACTAACCTTTAGGGAAGGAGTTTTTGACCTTTTTTGTGTGTGTCCTGTCTGAATAATGTTTTGAAATGCATAATATATGTAGGATTACACAGGAATCCAATTATATTGAAATGTAGTTATCAAATTATTATTATTTATTTTTTTAAACCTTTACTTTATGACTTAAAAGCAATACTAAGTTAACATTTCCAAGGCAGAACAATAAGAGTTAGGCAATGGTGGTTAAGTAAGTGACTTTGCCCAGGATCACACAGCTAGGAAATGGCTAAGGTCAAATTTGAACCCAGGACCTCCCAACTTCAGGCCTGATTTCTTATCCATTAAACTACCTTGCTGCCCCATCAAATTATTTTTAAAAAACAAGTTCATGGACACCAACTAAAGAACCTCTGCTCCAGGAGAATCAAGAAAGGCTTTCCATAGGAAGTGGCACCTGAGTTTGAGTCTTGAAGGAGGAGGCTAAGGATTCTGAAAAGTTCATATAGGTAGAGAGTCTATTAAAATCCCATAACTCAGCTCAGGTGGTACCATCTATCTTAAGAACTTTTCCATACTTCTAGTTTCTAGTGCCTAAATAACTTTTTAGCAAAGTCTAGTTTTTATGTTATATTTAGAGATTATTCCAAACTCAGGAGAGTTCTCATATTACATTGTAAAACCAATTAGTTAAATTAAGTAAAACTGATAATACAGTGATTTTATCTGAAAGTGCATTCAACATTCACATCTGTAGAGCACCCCATTCATTTAAAATTATTACAAAAATTAACAAAAGGCTTATTATTTCCCTCTCCCTTCTCATCTCACTGAAAAAAAAAGAGAGAAAAGTTCATTATAAAAAAAAATTGTCTAGTTATTCCCTCCTTGGTTGTACACAAACATGTGCCTCTTATTTTGTATCCCAAATATAACATCTCTTTGTCTTAAGGAGGATAGTATGTTTTATCATTGGTCACTTGGAATCATGTATGATAATTGTATTAAGCAGTGTTCTTAAAGCTTTTTAAGTTGTTTGTCTATACAGTGATGTTTTTGTAGGGATTGTTCTGGTTCTGATCCTTTCCTTATTCATCACTTTGTAAAGTCTTCAAAATTGGTTTTTTAAAAAATAATACTGATGTTAGAATATAAATTATACTTCTCCTTTTGCTTTATTCACTCTGTATCAGTTCATTTAAGTTGTTTCATGTCTATGAAATCCTCTGTTTTCTCATAACTTACATCACAATGGTATTCAATCTCTTTCACATATCACAACTTCTCTAGCCATTCCTAAGTTGATGGGCATTCCTTTAGTTTCTAGTTTTTTCCTACCACCAAAAGAATTGCTATAATTTTTTTTTCTTTCTTCTTGGCCCTTTCCATATCTTTTTGTTTTCTGTTGGGTACAGGCTCAGCACTGGTACAGCTGGGTAAAAGGGTATTTACTTTGCTAGGTAGTCTAGTGGATAGAGCCTTGGCCTGGAGTCAAGAAGATCTGAACTCAAATGCGTTCCAATATGCTTAGTAGCCATGTTACCTTCTCTTAGCCTTTGTTTGCCTTACTTTCCTTATCTATAAAATGGGGATAAGAATGGCATCTACTTTCCAGGTTTAGTGTGAGGATTAAATGAGATTAGAGTAAGTGCTTAGTAGAGTACATGGCTCATAGTAAGAGGTATATAAATATTAGTTATCATTTTCATCATCAATGAATATTATTTTCTGAGATACTGACTTTAAATTTAATTTTGAGGAGAAATGAGATTTTAATTGGTGTCTAGAGTGACATGAATAATGAAACTATTTCTGACACTGAGGAGAGTCATTTATTGTAATCCTGAGGGCTTGAACTTTTTAATAGCCAAATATTGTAAATAGTTACTTCCATTCTATATTTGATTTAATTTCTAAATTGTATATAACAACTTTTGGGAAAGGAGGTTTCTCTGTTTAGTAAATAATATTTGATGACCCAGGGCTAAGATTCTAGCTAATTAACTAGCTAGTGAGAAGGCAGCTGTAATTTTATTAATTAGAAAGAAAATACCCACATGTATCCCTGGTTCATTCTAGAACTCAGGATAGGTGGGACCTGGCCCCCTTTATTTTTTTATTATTTTTTTCAATGACTTTATTTTTATTTTTTGAAAATTTTATTTAATTAGTCAATTTAGAACATGATTCCTTGATTACAAGAATCATATGCTTTCCCTCACCTCCCCTAACCCTTCCCATAGCCAATGTGCAATTCCACTGGGTTTTACATGTGTCCTTGATCAGAACCTATTTCCATGTTGTTGATGTTTCTGGCCCCCTTTAATCAATAGCACCTTAGATCTTTCTCACCATCTGAGAAGCCCCTTGCTCCCCTGAACATATTTTTATAATCTATATTTGATGGATGATCCAGATGGTAGAGAACAAGATATATAATATCATTGGTGGTTCATCCAAATGTAACACCTGCCTATTAAAATATTTTCTGTTACTTATTCATGTATATATTGCTCTCCTATAGAATGCTAGCACCTTGAAGGTAAGAATTGTATAGTTATTGACTTAGTATCCTCAATAGTTAATAGTGCTTGACATAATAAGCCCATAAAGATGCTTATTGATTAAATGTTTACATTGAGGGCACAGACAGGGAGGCAGGAGATAAGCTGCTATATTCATTAGAACAGTTTGTGGGCCAGGTAGGCTGAAATGTAAAATATGTGAAAATTAGTGTGAAATGTCTGGAAAGGTGGACTGGAGCCAGATTGCCAAGTTTTCAATGCCAAACTAAGGGGCTTGTATCTTAAGTACAAGTTTCCTTTTGTGCCTTCTGGCCACCTATCTTTGGTGGACAGAATTTCATGAATTATTTCCAGGGCATATATATCCTGGTTTTGTACAAGAATAAATGAGAAACATTTTCTTTTCTTTCTCTTTTTTTTTGGGGGGGGGTATCTACTTCTTATCCTGATAAGACCCAGAACTATTTTAGCCTGAAGAAGTCCTTTAAATCAGTGACTTCATGGTCTGGGGCTTCTTAGCTCTCTTTCCTGGGTTGAAACTAATAAACTAAGAACTTATCTTCCCATGAAATTATAGTTTGGATTCTTTTTTTCTTTAAGTACTTGCCCTTATGACTATCTTGAATTTCACTTGCTACCCTAGCCTTTTTTGGTAAAAGTACATTCAAGCCATATTTATTCTTTCTTCCTTTTGTTATCTATTTATTTTGGCCATACTTTTATTTTTAGTAAGTATATGATTAAGGTTTGGAAAACACATTTGTGTTATTTTGAAATACACTGTAGACTTAGTTTTGGGAAAAAATAATTTGATCCTTCTTTGATGGAATTGTACGTTCTCTAAAGAAGCAGAACCCAATCCACTTAACCATTCTCTCCAACACTTTTTTGTATCCTCCAGTAAATCCTGCACAGGGAATCCACTCATTGTGCTTGGTCTTCCTTTAGATTTCTTTAAAAATAACAAATAATGAAAACACAAGAGATAGCCTTTCATAGTGGATAGGGAACCAGCCACAGAGTTAGAAAGATCTGGGCTTAAGAATTACCTCACACAGTTGATAGAGCATCAGGCCTAGAGTCAGGAGGACTTGGATTTTTTTGACCTCAGATACTTCCTAACTATGTGACCTGGGCAAGTCACTTCCAATTGCCTAACCTTTGCCGCTCTTCTGTCTTAGAATTGATACCGTAAGGATAATTTTAGGGTTTTGACCTAAACTAAATTAATTTGGTCACCAAGGAATATCCCAAATAAAATACCCAAGTCAGTTTGGAAATTTATGGTGGTTTAATCAATATAGGGGAAGAAATAAAAGTGAAGAAAGAGGGAAAGGGAATAGGATTTCTCCTGCCTGGACTGTGCCAGGGGGAGTTCAATGTCCTCTGCCACAAGGACTTTGAAGATTAGAGGTTTTCTCTAAGAGGATAGTGTTTGGAAGGTAAAGGGGAAAGGAATCAGCCTAAACTCCAAGAGAGCTGAGCTAAGATGCCTCACCTGAACTAGGCTACTCAGCTTCTCCCAATATAGTATCAAGGAAAACTCGCCACCATGCCAAGATGCTGAAATTCTCAGCACTCTGCCAGCCAGAGACCTTTCCTCTGCCAAAGAGCCTGGAGAGAGGAAGTGATGAGAAATATATAGATGGTTTTTACATCACTTTCCTGCATCTCACATGTACCAATGGTAGCTTAAGCTTGACTTAGGACAGCCCAGGGGTCTGTCAGTTGTTTCTGATTTGTCATTTGCCAGCAAGTCTGTTAGAGTTCATCCTCCTCAATACTTAATCCTTAAGTTGGGGTGTAGACATTCCTATTTTGTTAGACTAAGCAGGGTGGAGTAAATCTAAAATTCACAATACTAAGACAGAAGATAAGGGTTTAAAAATAAAAAAAGAACTACCTCTGATGAATACTGAATATAATCCTGTTTAAGACTTTTTGTGTCCCAGGTGACTAAGACTTTAAATGATAGAATGGTTGCCCTATTGGTGGAGTGAGTTTCCTTACTGGGAGTTCCATCAATGAAATCATAGATCTGGAGGATTAAAAGAAAAAAAAGCCTATGATCCGTGAAGCTTTACTTGATTTCTTCCCTAACCCTGACCTCTGAGATCCCTAGTCAGTCATAACTTTCACAGGCCTTTGCACATCTCTTACATACTTCCAATCATTGTAGACTAGGGGTCCTAACTAAAGGAAAGAGGTTTCAGGCTAGATACCCAGATTTATCGTGGGAAAGGAGGCTGTCCTGAAAAAAAGGGTTGTTAAGGTTTCTTGGCCTCTGACCCATCTAAAACAAAGCTTAGGTTTGACTCATGTTTAAGGTCTATCCTTAAAGAGATTAACAATATAATATCAGGTATAGGACAGAAGTTTATTTCTTCTACTCCAGAAATTACATATGATATAAAAGAATTCAGTGGCATACATGAAGAAACACAGAAAACATAACATATTTAAAATTGCCCATTATAATCATTATACCTGTCTAGAAAGTAAAGGCTCTTTGTGGAACAGTCGGACAGATACTTTCTACTCATTCTAGACCTGCACTGTCTAAGCAGCTCAGAAGGTTTAGAGATCCTATGCCTGGGGCACAGTTTTATATTAATATTTTAGACTAGGGGGCAGCTAGGTGGCTAAGGGGATAGAGAGCCAGGTCTGGAGGTGAGAGGTCCTGGGTACAAATCTGGACTTAGACACTTCCCAGCTGTGTGACCCTGGACAAGTTCCTTATCCCCCATTGCCTAGCCCTTACCGCTCTTCTGCCTTGGAGCCAATACACAGGGTTGATTCTAAGATGGAAGGTAAGGACTTTTAAAAATTGCCTCAGATTCAACATCCTTTTGGTAGTGATGATGTTCTACTCTCAGTTCCTGTAAGATTGGAGATATTATGGAAATCACCTTCTGCTAGACAACTGACACTTGACTCAGGAACTCTCAATCTCATGAGGTAGCTGTCAAGTCTGGAAAAATCTATTTCTCAGAATTGCTAGTAGTTAACATATATTCTGGGAAGAAAGCAGCTTGGCAGAAACAGCCAGCCAGGGACTCAAGTTTAATCTTGTGTTTGCCTAGGAAAGCATATTTGCTACCTTGTGCCTCTTCCACAAGTTACCATTGCTTTTAGATGGGAGATGGGGAAATAAATATCCTATTTTCTTTTCCATTTGTCCCCCCTTTCTCCCTACCTTGCTTCTAGGCAGCTAGCTGGCATAGTGAATGAAGTGCCCAGTCATCCAGCCCCAGACACTTTCTAGTTGTGATCTTGGGCAATTCACTTTAATCACTGTATGCCTCAGTTTCTTCCACTGTAAAAAGGGGATAATAATAACATGTTCCTCCCAGGGTGGTTGTGAGGCTCAAATGGGATAATATTTGTAAAGGGCTTAGAAAATAGTGCCTGTCACATGATAGGTGCTTAATAAATGTTTATTCCCTCTCTTCCTTATTTGCTGGAAGCTCAGTGGAAAGTACTAGAAAAGAATCTCCAAGAAAGAGAAGGTAGAACGTTATTTCCTTAGCTCTTACAGTTATAGCAGGAGGGGACTTCAGAGGTCACTAGTCTAACCCTTTCATGTTACAAAGGAGGAAATTGCGACCCAGGAGGGTAGATAACTTGCAGAAGGTCACATAATAGTTAGCATCAGAGACGGGATTTAAATCTAAGTCCTCATATACTAGAACCAATATTTAATCCTCCTCTTGTCTAATTAGGCATCTTCCTGACTCTCAGGGGCCAGTTATATCCCCACACAACCTCCCAGGAAAAATATAGAATTTTAGGTATATTTTAAATACATACATATTCTCTGTGTATCATCTAGATACATATACACATCTAGATATATGTATACACTTACTACATATCGGGGGTAGCTATGTGGCACAATGAATAGAATTCTGGGCCTGGAGTCAGAAAACGTTGTCTTCCTGAGCTCAAATCTGGCTGTGGACACTAACTGGCTGTGTGACCTTAGGCAAGGCACTTAACATTGTTGGCTTCAGTTTCCTCATCTGTAAAATGAGCTGGAGAAGGAAGTGGCAAACCACTCCAATATCTTTGCCAAGAAAATACCAAATGGGGTCATGAAGAGTCAAGACACGGCTCAAACAATTGAACAACAATTTAATATATGTATGTATATACAGCTATAGCATATGCATCTATATGTACAGATATATATATTTATTTATCTATATGTTACATAATGAATATGTGGGGGGTACATTTAATAAGGGAATTTTAATACTAACCCCTTAGGACTCTAGGCCCCCTCATTCAGAAGGTACTGTTTAAATAAGTCTTGAAAGAAAGCAGGGTTTTTTGAGAGGCAGAGGACTGAAGAAGGCATGGAATCAAAGAAGTATTTATGAAGGTGCTGAATAGTGCCCTGGGGATACAAATAAAATAAATGAAACAATTCCTATTTTTAAGGACCTTATATTTCACAGGAGGAAAAATAGCATACATATGAAGAGAGTAAATAAAAATGTAATAAAAATGAATACAGAGTAGCTAAATATTTGATAGTTTGAGAGGAAGTCATCAGTCATCAGGGCAGATCAGATATTAGATCCAGATATGGGACAGGGAGACCTGAGATGGATTGTCATGTGTAAAGACCTAAGAGAATGCTAGTTTGGCTAGAACAGAGAGTGTGGGAGGTATATAATATCCAATAAGACTAAAAATATTTTTTGGGCAAAGTTATAAAGGACTTCAAAAGCTAAACAAATGAGTTCAGAGTTGTTTCTAGAAGCAATAGCAAATTAAATGAGGTGGAGAGGACTGGCACAGTCAGATCTGCACCTACAGAAAATCACTTTGACAGTAATGTGGGAGATTCATCAGTGAGAGACTTGAGACAGGGAGACCAATTAGAAGATTCTTGCAATCATCTAGGCAAGAGGGGCTGAATGGTGGTAGCATTTTGGTCAAAAGGAGAAAGATCACATATGAGAGATGCTGTGAGGATAGAATTGATAAAATTTGGACTTATGGGGTGAGGGAAAGTGAGGGGTTGAGAATGATGCCAACTTGGGAAGAATCACTGGTGACACCTTTAATAGGGAGTTTGGAAAGGGGCAAGTTTGAAGAGAAAGATAGTGAGTACAGTTTTGGATATATTGAGTTTCAGATGTCTCTGGGACATCCAGGTAAAAATATCCAATGGAAAATTGGTGATGTGAGATTGAAGCTTAGGGGAGAGACTGGGGCTGGATATATACATCTGAGAACCATCAGCAGATATTTGAACTGATGGGAACTAATGAGGTCATGTATGTAGAGAAGAGTAGCCTTGGGTAACATTCATAGTTAGTAGACGTGACCTAAATTAAATATTTAGCAAAAGAACTTGAGGAGTAGTCAGATTAAGAGGAGAATCATAAAAATTCAGAGAAAAGAGAATATATAAAAGGAGATAATCAACAGAGTCATATGCTGTAGAGAGTTCAAGAATGAGTTCTGAGAAGAAGCCATTAGGCTTGGCAGTTAAGAGATTATTGGTTATTTTTTAACAAATTAAAAATTTGCAAAGAAACAGCAACTGGAAATCTTGAAAATCAGAAGAAAGAGTAATAAAATTGGAAGTCATTGAACTAATAAATAAGACAAGGAGCTGTATTTATGAAAAAATCAATAAAATAGATAAACCATTGGTTAATTTGATTTAAGAATAAAGAAAAACTTATTACCAGTCTTAAAAATGAAAAAGGTGAATTAACCAATGATGAAAAAATTAAAGCAATTATTAGGAATTATTTTGCTCAACTATATACCAATAAATCTGACAATCTAAGTAAAAAAGATGAATATTAAAAATATATAAAATTTCCAGATCAATAGAAGAGGAATTAGAATACTTAAAAAATCCCATATCAGAAAAAGAAACTACACAAACCATCAATGAACTCCCTAAGAAAAAAATCTCCAGGACCAGATGAATTCACAAGTGAATTCTACCAAATATTTAAAGAACAATTAACTCCAATACTATATGAACTAGTTGGAAAAGATAAGTGAAGAAGGAATTCTTCCAAATTGTTTTTATGACATAAATATAGTGCTTATACCTAAATGAAAAAGAAACAGAGAAGGAAAACCATAGACCAATATCCCTAACAATATGTAGAAATTTAAAAGAAATACTAGCAAGGAGATTATTGCAATAATATTACAAGGATCATACACCAGACAGGTGTATGTATATACATCAGAAGAAATGATTCAATATTAGGGGAACTATAAGCCTAATTGACAAAACTAACAGAAACCATTTTTAATGGAATGTTATGATGCAATAAGAAATGAGAAATAAGATGAGTACAGAAAAACTTGGAAAAGTTTATATGAACCGATATAAAATGAAGTGAGGAGTACCAGGAGAACAGTGTATATACAGTAATAATCAAGTGTGGATTAAGCTACTATCAGCAATGTAAGATTCTAAAATAATCCCAAGGGATTCATGATGAAAAATGTTATCTGCAGCCATGGAAGGAACTGTTGGAGTCTGAATGTGAATCAAAACATACCATTTTCACTTTATTTCCTTCATGAGTGTTTTCTTGTATGTATGATAATATGTGTCTTCTTTCATAGCAGGAGGAATATGGAAATATGTATTACAAGGCAGCACTGGTATAATCCGTGTCAGAGTATTTTTCCATACTGGGGAGGTGAGAGGAAAGAATCAATTCACAATCCACCAGCAATGCATTAATGTCCCAATTTTGCCACATCCCCTCCAACATTCATTATTTTTCTTTGCTGTTATGTTAGCCAATCTGCTAGGTGTGAGGTGATATCTCAGAGTTGTTTTGATTTGCATCTCTTTGATTATAAGAGATTTAGAACACTTTTTCATGTGCTTATTAATAGTTTTGATTTCTTTATCTGAAAATTGCCTATTCATATGAGGTGGGAGGAAAGGGAAGAAGGATCTGGATCACAAAATATCAGATAATTAAAAGTGGTTTTAAAAAAAATTATTGGTTATTTTGAAAAGAAGCATTTCAGTTGAATGATGAAAATCAGGAGCCAGATTACATAGAATTTAGAAGAGAAAAAGAGGTGAGGACATATAGGTATCAGGTAGAAAGCTTTTTGAGTAGTTTAGTTGAGAAAGTAGGAATGTTAAGATCTGGTGAAGATTTTTTAAGGATTGGGGAGACTTGTGCTTTTAGGCGTTTGTAAGCAGCAGGAAAGGAAACTATAGATACAGAACAATTGAACCTTAGAGAGAATGGGGATGATAATGGTGGGATCAAGGTTTTATATTGAGGGACTGGTTATTGTTGGTTATGCTATCAGAGACTGAAGAGGAGATAGTGGAGGATGATGTCAGAGAGGTGTGAGATGAGAAGTGAAAAAGAGGGAATACTTAGAGAATGGCTTCAATTATTTCTGGGACATACAAGGCAAGAACTTCAGCTGAGAGAATCCTTTCATTGGCATCAGCTTTTCTTTTCAATATTTTCTCATATCCCCTCCCCTCCCTTGTGTGCACTGTGTTTCATTCAGATGCAAATACATTGACTTACTATTTATTGTTCAGGCTGTTTAATTCAATAAATATTCATAAAATTACTTTTTATGTGACATTGTGCTAGATGCTAGGATTACAAAGACAAACAAAACAGTTCATACTCTCAGGGAGCTTACATTCTATTGGAAAGCTACAACATGTATTCAAATAAATAAAAATAAAGTATCCATTAAATAACTTAAATTACATTTATCTTTTATGCCTCCTAGAATGCCCATCTTCAATTTCTCCCCTTTTAAAACCCAACTCAAATATTACCTCTCCCACAAAATCTTCACTGAGTTTCAATGAACTTCCCTTTGATACCTCATTTAACACTTGGTTTTGAATATCTCTTAATTCATGTATCATATAATATTACAGGCTATACTTGTCCATTGGTATGTTAGACTGGAAGGAGTAGGGAATCTAGTGCTATGCACATAGTCAACCTTTTATGCATGCTTGGGGCAGGGTGCCCAACCTGCTTACAAGCCCAGATCTTATCCAAGGGACTCAATAGGAGAAGGTTGTGCTTTCTGGAAGCCCTTTCCCCCAACTTTATATTTTCCTTTTCCTGAAAGGATGTTGACTCCCCCACCCTCCCATCCTCAACCTTGTGGGAGGAAACCCAGAGTATGACCTGCTTCAACTCTAACTCACTCCCCACTTCCCAACAGTCTTTGGGCTTGGGGACTTCCCTGTTTCCTCTCCACCTCCCCTTGCCTGGCTAATGTTGTTCCTCACACTGCAGAGGTCAGCAACTATAATCCTTCCAGTAAGATGGAGGACCAGAGGACCTGACTATTATCTCTGCTACCACCTTCCACACCCCAGTGCATCCCTGGACTCTGCCCTTCACCTGCAGTGAAACCCTTCTAGGTGTGTTGTGTTTCCCAGTTAGGACACGAGTTCTTTGACATCATTGGAACTGTCCTATTTTTATATTTGTATCTCCAGGGCTTATCACATAAATATTTTATTATTTATTAATTCAAACAACATTTTATTTTAGTCCAAAGCAGAAGACTCCAAGTACATGTGCACTTATAAGGCATTTATACAAACACACAATAGCTACACATTTTAAATCTAGTCGTTTACAATATTTTGTGTTTTGTTAGTGTTATTTTCTTAAAACAATACAAGTATTTCCATATCCAGTAAATCTTCAGCAGCTTAGAGCTAAACCTCATTATAGTAAGCTCCTTTGTTTACTGAGTAAAGACTTGAGTATTCCTGGGTAATGCTGATTCATTGCTTTGTGCTGGAACATTTGAACCAGAGCAATTATATTAGTGTGTTTGCAGCCCAGAGAATCATTTATCTTTATTTCCAGTAGGTGGTGATAGCTGTGTGCAGTAACTTCCCCATTCTTGAATTGAAATAGGATGTTTGTTTTTCCATCTTTCTCTCAGATTTGTTGCCATGGTATATTTGGTTCCTTTAAAAAGAGAATTTGCAAGTCATGCTGCGGGTCACTCATCTTAGAGGAAAGGGCATGCCTGTCCATTATTCACAGAATTTAGGGCTGCCTCTAGCCTATTAGATAGTTGGAGGTTAAAAAAAAAAAGTCAGTGTTTTTACTTCTATTATCTTGAGTGATTCTGACAACTTGGACAACTAGAACAAGTCTCCGGTTTTTTTTTAGTTAAAATGACCTACATCAATGGCTACTGTTTCTCTGACATAACCTGTCCATTGTATTTGTACATAAAAGTACACTGGATTTGGAGTCAGAAGACTTAGATGCCATTCCTGATTCTGCCACTTTTTATGCCACCTTTGGCAAATCATTTGTTTCCCGTTTCTTTATAATAAAATGAGAGTTGGATTTGATGATCTCTAAGTTTCCTACTATTTCTAATACCTTTGGTCCTTAAATTTCCTTTTCCATACTTGCAAAAGAGAGGCTGTCACCATTTCCCCCATACCATCTGTGTCAAAACTTAAAATGGGACATTATTTTCCTTGTTATTTATTGTTATGATTTTGTATCTATAATGTCATTAGTTTAGGAAGCTTCTGGTCTGGAAACTTCTTCTACTAACAGAGGTCAGTAACTCATTTTTAAATTGTCGTTTTATAACATTTCCTGAGACCTGGAGAGGACTTGCCCATCATTATATGGTTAATCTGTGTCCCAAATAGGACTTACATCTTCTTGACTCCAAGACCCTTCTCTCATGAGATCATGCATAGGTTTAGATCTAGAAAGAGATTTAGACCATCTCCATCTGTTCCAAGCCCTTGATGTTATAGAGGAGGAGACTGAGGCCAAGGATGGGGGCCAGGTGCTAAATGATTAACCTAAGGGCACACAATAGAAAGTGCTAGAGGTGAGATAGGAACCCATATCCTCTGACCAAAGCTCTTTCTACTGTACCATTCCGGCTCTCTTTCCATACTATAAACATTAATAATTTGAATTATGCAACATTCATGCTTATGCAATAGTGTTGGTGTTCAGCTGTTTAAGTTGTATATGACTCTTCACGATCCCTTTTAGGATTTTCTTGGCAAAGATTCTGTGGTGGTTTGCCATTTCCTTTTCACACATTTTACAGATGAAGAAACTGAGGCAACCAGGGTTAAGTGACTTACTCAGTGTAATGTAGCACTTATAGTATCTGAAGCTAGATTTGAACTCAAGGACATGAGTCTTCCCGATTCCAGGCCTGGCACATAATAGTGTATGACTAGGTTTAAATGGGTTTTTCCTATAGCATTTTTTTTTAAGTTGGCAAAAGTGTCTAAAGCATAAAAGAAACCAGGCAACAAGCCTAATGAGAAAATTAATATCCTGAATTTCTTCTTAAGTCTATTGCTTTCATGGGGATCCTGAATGTGTAGCATGGCATGCTTATGTGAGTCTCTAGTAAGAGAGGAATGACAGTAGGGGGCAGGAGGATTTGGAGAAAGAAGATGGAATAGCATCAATAGGAACTGGACATGTTTGGGTTGCTGAGTAAAATTTTTTGTGGACATAATGGCTTTCAAAATGTCTTTTGTGGCTTGGTTATGGCTTCAAGGCACTCACTCGATCTGCTAATTGAAGGGTCCTGTGAATTGGAGGCCCATTAGGAGATGCCCTGAGAATGGATTGTTTGAGCATCCATTTCTTTCTAAAACAGTAGCAGAAGACAGCCAAGAATCCTGCCACCAACATCCTTACAAAGATTAAAAACCTGCTTACTCAGCGTGCTCATGCTCAGAACTGGTTTGTTAAGAGTTTTTGACATTCTTCCAGAAATGCACATATCACCCAGGGTTGCCATCATTTCTCAAAAAGATGCAACATGAAATATATAGTCTTTTTATTGGAGTTCTCTTCCTTGCCAGTTGTCCTAAACATTACAATTAAAAGACATAAACGGAAACCTCAAAAACCCAGTTTAGTCCAGTGCAATGATGAAAGCAGTAGCAACAACAAACATAATTTCATTAACAAACAGGACTATTATGAAGTTTGAAATTTAAGCTCATAAGTCTGCATTCCTGGCACCCTCTTGCAAAGAGTGACAACTTTATCAGCTGTTTAAATGGCTGTGTTCATCAGCAGAAAAGAATAAATGAGTTTGTGCTTAATACAATTTCTTCTTGGAGTGAGCTTGTGTTGAGGTTTTTCAAATTAGATCTGAGGCAAAAAATCTGAATGCTCTATGGCTCTGCTTCCTGCTTAGCATTCCAGGCATCTCTCCTGGCATATTGCATAGGACTTGGGGGCTTATCTATTGCTGCTATTTATGTAGGGAATTTCTCTTTAATCAGACTTCTCCTTTTCAGCCTTAATAATAAATATGGTAACAGAGACTTTTGGAAACAGTGCTGTGCTGCCTAGTTCAGTAAAAAACTTAACACTCCTAGAAAGTTCAAGATTTTTAAGATGGTCTAGCAATTAAAGAAAGGCAGTATAGCATTTAAATACAACTCTTTTCTAGTGATGTCATTTATACTCTGGTTTTTTTTTGAGGCAAATATTTCAAAGCATTTTTCCATTTGAAAATATATGTATAAATTTGATTGTATCCCTTCCACATTTTAGTAGATGGTTTCATCAGTTATTATGACCAAAAGCATTAATTGTTTGGTGACCAATTTCCTGGTAATGATTCATTCTGAATTAAGTTAGCCTTGGTCCTTCAATAAGAGACACAATTTTTTATTGAAAACTATTCCAGCTTGGTAATATCTCTCAGAATTTGTAACATTGTCATAGTTACCAAGAGCTCTGTACTAGCAAAAACAGCAAAAAGTATTTATTAAAGCTTATTATATTCCAGGCAGGGTGTTAAGTTCTGGGGATATAATTAAGGTATAGTCCGGGTTCCTGACTTCAAGGAGCTAACATTCTAATGGGAGAGACAGTAAGCAAATAACTAACTAAATATAAAATACATAAAATATAAATGGGAAGTTATATTAGAGGGAAGGCATTAGTAATGGCAGTTCCAGTTATAAAGAGATATCAAAATAAAATTCACGGGAAGAAGGATATAATATCAAAGCAAAATGATATTTTATATTTTTATAGGGTTGAAAGTGTTTTCAAATATATAATCTCTGTTTATCCTTACAACTAGATCTTGGAGTAAATCTATCACCAAAACCATTTATTATCATAACCCTGATGTTTTTTTCTTGAGGGAGTTTGGATCTTCTCTATTTAGAATGAAAAGGCATTTATTAAATGCTTACTATGTACTCAATACTTTGCTAAATGTGAGCTAAAGGGATATAAATATAAAAGCAAGGCAATCTTTGCCTTCTTGGAATTTACATTCTCAGAAGGGTAAGGATAGAAGGAAGGAAAGAAGAAAGGAAGAAAATAAGGAAGGAAAGAAGTGTTAATTAAACAGTTGACATGTGCCAGGCTCTCTGTTAAGTTTAGAAGATCAAATAAAAGCAAAGAGAAAGACAGTCCTTGTCTTCAAGTAACTTATATTCTGATGGTGGAGATAACATACAAAAGAGAGCTGAAAAATTGGGGAAGGAGGAAGGGAAGTGAAGGTATCTCATGAGGGAACAGTCATGAGTGTGCCCATAAATGTTTAACAATCATCTCTCTGAAAAAAAGAGGCTCATAACTTATTTAAAGTTTAATCTGCATTATTAACATCTTCAGGGGCAATTCTGAAGGACTTATGATGGAGAATGCTACCTGCCTCCTTAGAAAGAACTATAGGAGTTGGCAGGATGTAGATCAAAGCAGACTATTTTTCATGTCAGTTTATTTACATTTTTATTTTGGGATTTTGTTTTTGTTTGAGTGTGCTCTTACAACAATGACTAGGTATATGGAAGTGTGTTTTGCATGATAATACAAATTTAAAAAAATTCCCCATCATTTTCTTAAGTCTAGACAATCAAAAAACAGTAAATCAAGCCTTGATATGTAGCATTTGCTGATTTCTAAGATGTAAATGTGCACATCAAGAATTTAAAAATTGACTTTCATGAGCTGTTTTAGTTGACTCCGGTACACTCCTGGGATCAGAGCTGGGAAAAGAATAAAGGCTGGCTAATTTGCTCCACAAAATGGAGGCCCTAGGAGGAACTCACCAATGAGAGACAGGGTATAGGATTTGCAGAAAGATATTCCAGGGTAAGAAGGCTATAGGTGTAGTTAAGTTGCATATTTGAGAGCGAGAAAACCCCAGATATATATAGGGAAGTTCCAGGATGAGACAGCAGCAGAAACATGGTTTTGCAGTCCAGAAAAGTCAGAAACAGGGTCAGAAGAAAGAGACAATGCCTGTAGGGAATGGAGAACAAGGAGGCTATATGTTAATTTGGGAAATCATGGATGGTGAATGGAGTGGCTGTGATTTTGGTTGATAAAAACCTTTCCAGCAGTGGTTTGATTTGGGTTTCAGAATTTAAAAGGTAGGGAAGCTCTATATGTGGTGGCAAGGTAGGTGGACGGGGTTCAGTGGCTTGTTGGGAACCATTTAGGGCAGATGGCAAGAAAATGGTGTGGGTGGAATTTTAAATTCTAATTTAATTAATTTAAATTACAAATTTGTTTTTTTTTAATTTTGGAGTTAGTAAAGACCACTTGAAAACATGCTTTGATTTCAGTCAGCTTGCCTTAAAACTCGTGAGAAAGTGATATTTAATATTAAAAGTAATGTTTCTTTTTAAAAAAAATAAAGGAAAACCAATAGAAAATAAATGGTGGGCAACTATGATAAAGAATAGGCATTAACACAGAAATCAAAGCTTAAAGTTCCCTATAGAAAGTAGTTTGAGTGTTTTTTATCCAAATCATTTAGAAAGTTCCTGGAGTTCTACTTGTTGAAAATTTTAGGATCCTCTGGCTAGGAGAGACTTCATTAGGATCATTTTGTCTATCACAGGGATCCTGCTATGGATAGAGTTCACCTCGGAGTCAATAATCTTTGAGTTCAAATACTTACCTTAAGAAAGTCATATATGTAACTTCTAAGTGCTCCAGGAAATTCTCCACTAAACTACAGAACAATTGTATTTCTTCATTGGTTGAGGGAGTTTCATTCCTGAGAGTCCCTTGTACCATGAAATTCTAGGCCTCAACAGATTTCACTTAGAATTCATGTTCTTCTACTGAACATAGATCAGTATTTATGTTCTGATATAAAATGCTTACCAGCTCAATCTCTAAACCAACTGTCACTGTTAGACCCCTCTCAGTCCTATCTCCTCACTCTGTCAACAGTGATCCACATTTCTATCAGGAAGGTGGTATAGCCAACAGCCAAGCACTAGTGAAAGCCAAGCACAAAAGGTGAAAATACTGCCTCTGTCCTCAAGGAGTTCCCTTCTAGTGGTGGAGGCTATAGGCAAACAATTCTCTCTCTCTTTCTTTCCTCATTCTTCTCTCTCTCTCTCTCTCTCTCTCTCTCTCTCTCTCTCTCTCTCTCTCTCTCTCTCTCTCTCTCTCTCTCTCTCTCTCTCTCTCTCTGAACTATTATTTATTAACATCTCACACTGATAGATGCTCTTAATTCACACCAACCCTTTGAGGGAAACAGTGCAGATATGATCCCCACCGTGTGTGTGTGTGTGTGTGTGTGTGTGTGTGTGTGTGTGTGTGTGTGTGTGTGTGTGTGTATGAGATAGTCATATTAACATGTTTGTACCAATTCTATATTTCCCTCACTCCCCTCTCCCCCTGCCAACTTCCCTCTTGCTATCAAGGGTATCACCATCTTCTTAGATAAGACATGCTGGCTTACAACCAAGGTATCATCCTCAACTCTTTCACACTAAATATCTAGTTTTCAAGCCCTATTGTGTTAACTTCTTAAGATCTCCTATATATGTCTCCTTCTCTCCTCTGACACTGCTGCCACCTTGGGGCAGTCCTTCCTCCCTTTATGCCTGGAATATTGCAGTAGCCTACTACTTGGCTTCCCTGACATAAGTTTGTCCTCCACTTAGCTGTTAAATCAATCTTTTGGAAGCACAGGATTGGCCATGATGCCTATCTACTAACCCCACCTCATTCAATAAAGTCTAATGACTTCCTGTTTCCTCAAGGATCAAATATAAAGTCCTCTGGCTTTTAAAACCTTTCATAACTTGGCCCCTTCCTACCTTTGCAGTCATTTTATACCTTACTCCTCTCCACATATTCTGTGATTCAGTGATGCTGGCCTCCTTGCTGTTTCTAAATCAAGAAATTCTGTGCCTATGAATATTTCCCCTGGCTGACTCCTATACCTAGAATGCTCTCCCTCCTCATTTCTTCCTGGTTTTCCTGGTTCCCTTTAAGTCCCATTTTCTGAAAGAAATCTCCCAGGACTCCTTAATCTTAGTGCCTTCTCTCTGAGATTGCTTTCAATTATACTGTATATAACTTGTTTGCATGCTATCTCCTCTATTAGAATGTGAGCTTGAGAGCAAGGATTGGTTTTTGCTTTTCTTTGTATCCCAGGCTCTTGGCCTGGCACACAATGGTAAACTTAATACATATTGGTTGGCTGACTTTAGGAAAAACACTTTGGTAGGATTGTGAATTGGAATGAAGAGAGACCCAAGAGAGGAATGTTAACATGAAAGTGAGTAATGATCCAAATATAAGAGGACTTAGGTTCAAATTCTACTGCTTACTTACTATACCTATGACCAGCAAATCACTTCCCCTGCTCCTCAGCTTCCTCATTTGTGAAATGAGAGCTGGACTAAATGATCTCTAAGGTGTCTTAATCCTAGATCTAGGATCTCAGCATTCTATCTTGGAGAATCCTTATCTGCTTTAACACTTCATTGGGTGGCTAGGTGGCTCATTGGACAGAGAGCCAGACCTGGAGATGGAAGGTCCTGGCTTCAAATCTGGCCTCAGACACTTCCTAGCTATATAACCCTAATTTCCTAGCTCTTATTTTGGAACCAATACTTAGTACTGATTCTAAGACAGAAAGTTATATATTAAAAAAAAGATCTCTTCAAGCATTCCATCATCCAGAAGCCTCTCCCAATCCTTCCCATTGTCAGCACTTTCCCCCTCAAATTACCTTGTTTTTACTTATTTGAGTAAACAGAATATCCCTCCTCCCCCTCAGCGGAATGTAGGCTTTTTAAGGGCAAGGGCTCTGCCATTTTTGTCTTTGCATCCCAGGGCTTAGCACAGGAATGAAAGAAAGTCTGAGTGTGATTATGTTTTGAGAAGCTTTCATAGCTTAAAACTGCACTCAGACTTTTGGGAATACCTCTAGTAGTAGGCACTTAATCAGTGTTTGCTAGTGAATGGGTGAATTCCAGTTTCTAAGGTTTGGCATTTTTTCCTGTCCTCTTGCCTGTGCTTTCCTAAGTGTCTGGCTAAAGCCAGAGTTCTTGTTGACCTGCAACTCTTTTCTTGTCCCTTGGAATTACTTGACTGTTTTTAGGCACTTTCCATGACCCTCATTAGCTAGCTCTTTCCTTCATTTGTCTACTAAAGGATAGGGCTCCATTCCCTTCTTTCTCAAATCCCTAATCCGCCATATTTGAAATACACTCTCATTGGCTGTTCTTATAATCATTGTTCTCAAATTTGCTCTTTCCTTTTTTTCTAGGACTGGCTCTAGGCAAAAGCAGACAAAAAAAAATGCATCTGGACCTATGTTAAAGGTTGCCATGAACTTCCTCCTAATTACTCTTTTCAGAAATTCTTCTTTCTTGGCCTCCCCTTCTGTCCTATGTCCCACTCCTGATAAATTCTGCTAAGGTATTAACGAGTAAATAACTATTCTAGTTCCCTGATGAGTCTTGCTCAATGAATTACTTGTGGGTCAATGAACTAGGATGAGAAAAATGCTTCTGGGATTATAGAAGGGTTGAACGGACAGACTAATAGACATCCAGGAGTCCTCTTGCTGGCCAGTGGCAAAGTTTAACGATTTGGGGTACTCACTTTATAGGGAAAATGGTGTAAGCTATGTGATTAGGTAAGCCTTTTGTAGGGATAATGGTTAGAAATGATTTGCAAGATAAGAGACAATGGATTTAGATGACTTAGGTGGCTTTGAACAGAGTTTTTTTTTAGGTGGTAATTTAACATGTCAATTCAACATTGTCAACATATGACCTAGCTTTGTATAGAATACTGTATGTTCCTCTCACAGAATTCCTGAATCAGTAATTTTCTTGGAAGAACATACAATATTTGTTTTTCTCATGCTAGGGAGCAGGCTACATGTCTGGAAATTCCTAAGCTATGGCTTTGATTTTACTGGGGTCTACTCTCACTACTGGGGGCTACATTTCCCTCTTTTAATTATTTCCTCTTTATATGGTATGTAATTTGCTTTTTATGTTTTTTTGTTTGTATGTTATCTCTCCCATTAGATTGTAAGCTTTTTGAGGGCAGGAACAGCCTTTTGCCTCTTTTTAAATTCCTGGCACTCAGCACAGTTCCTGGCAATAGTAGGTGTCTAAAAAAATGATTACTGATTTATTGGTTTGTAAGGATCTCTTCTAGAAACCCAATGACCTACAAAATAGGAAGGAATTGGAATTTTATAGTCAAAGGCAGAAGTCAATCCCGAACCTCCAATGAGGTTGGCCAATAATTGTCCTTAAACTAACAACCTAATTTAGTTTTTTTCTTAAAGGAGACATCTGAAAAAGAAATATACCTCCTAAAAGAGATATATTGACTGGGAAGAACCTAGATGAATTGGTAATGAACAACCCATCTAGGGACCTTCCCAGGGCCAATGAAGCACAAACCCTTTGATACTATAGGAAACCAAATTTATTTTACTTATTGAGGTTAGGGAAATGGTAGGTAAGGCTTCAACTCTACAAAACTCTATCTTCTCCCATTTTCTATGCTCCTCTCAGGAGAAATGTTGTGATCTTCTTTAAACCCTTCTTAGTTACTTCCTATTCTTTCTAACCCCTCAAAACCATCTGATTACCTTGCCAAACTAAATATCCCAGATTGTCTCTAAAAGGCTGAGTTGACTGAACTCACAGATGGACTGAGTCCTTCTCCAAGGTTGGTTTCTTAGGTAAAACTTGAAGTCCCAGATGTAAAACCCTTTGGTTTACTTTAGCCAAATTGTCCATAGCCAGATTGTTCAAAGCACTTCAGGGAAACACACATCTCCTCCTAGGTATTCTTCCAAACCCAAGAACCTCCTAGTTTTTTCCACAAAACTAGTTAGTTCCCAGGAGTTGATGGAGCTGCTGTTGTCCCTTCCAACTCAGAGAAAGGACAGTTTAGGAGTGACAGTTTTTCTCAGTTAACTTCCAGAATCCCCCTCTGCAGAGCTTCCCCCTCTAGAATCTTTTCCAGGATTTATGCCTAAATTTTCCTCTCTCTCTTTTAGAGAGAACCTTTGCATTTTCCCGTATCCCTTATTCCTCTATCTTTACATTCTGCACTTTGAGCATATGAGCAAATCTGTAGATTTGTTCATATGCTCATCACTATATAAATCCCCCCTTATTCTAAACCCATTCTATTCTTCTTAAAAATAAAACAAACAATTCTTACCTAAAATTTATCTATCTACTCTCTCTCTATCATCTACCTTACACTAAGGATATGAATTAGGGAAAAGGAATTACATATATTATATTATACAAATTATATTACATATAAGCAATTACATAAAGCAAAACCTAATATAAAATTTGCAATAACAATAGTAACTCAATGTACAGAATGTAAAATAATATAACAAGAAAATCAAAATGCAAACAAACAGTTCTAAAACAGTTACGAAACAAAATAGGGAGAAGTGATCTATACATCTCACCATTTGAGATGCTTTTCAGACATCTGCCAATACAGGCTAAGCCTTTCTCCCCCTCCTATACATCGTTACTAGGGGGAGATACTTCCATTGCCTCATATATACAAGTTACAAATGAAATTGTGAGAGCTCCATGAATTTGAAACTGCTGTATAAGCAGTAAATCTTGTATGTAGGAGGCAAAGGAAGTATTTCCCCCTGTTTAGATCACCTCTGGGCCTGGTTCTAAGATAAAATAGGGCCAGAGGGAGAATTTCAGGCCATTTTAGATGAGTCTCAAACATTCCTTGTGAGGTTTTTACTCCTAGCCAGTACATACCAGGGTAGTGCCACCTATGGACAGGAAGTAGAGATTGCAAGCATGGCCCAGTTTTCTGCCTATCTCAAACAGCTCCTGTTTCCAGAGAGCCTTACCAAGCTCATGCAACTTACAGTTTTAGGATGTCTTTTCTTACTACTATTTTTGGGTATATTGCTTGGGTATCTTGCAATTGATAGCTTCAGTAATCCTGCAGTTCAGAGGTGAAATTCATTTTCTTACACCCCTTTGCCATTTTGGCCTGCCTAGTTTCTGCAACACACCAAATATGGGATTTGTCCACACTATGCCCAGTGCGGGTATGAGGAACTCCAGAGGTGTGACCAAAGGAATTTAAATGAATGATGATACTGGGGAGGGGAAGTAACCTTAATGAGATCTGGAGGTGAATTTTAAGCCTTTTCAGACTCCATTGTTTTATTGATGTTAACTCAGTTTTGTTCCCCTTCTAATAGTGAACAAGTCCCTATTAGAATTGTAGAAAAGGACTTGAATTCAATGCCTGTATTCTGTCACACTTATTGTATTTGCTGAGTGTTTGCTTTAAAATTCAATTATTTTTAAGTTCACATATTAATCTGATCTATACTATTCTCTTACACTGGATCATTTTCAATTACTATGTTTTGGCCATTAGCTATATATTCTTTTACATTGTCTTTATTTGTACTGTATTATGCTTGAAGTAGAGACAATACCATTACAAAAATCCATAAACTAGTTGGACAAAACTTGTATTAGTAACCTTTAGAGAATTTGATGTTCTTTTTCTGAATTTTGTGAATTTTGATATCTCTTTAAATGTGGATTACTGGGAGGGGAAAAGTGCTTCTGGGGAAACAGCCCGGGCTGGTGTTTGTAAACTTGCTTTAGTCCCTGCAGGGCAGTGGGGGGCTGGCACTGGAGAGTGAGCACTGGGGGCTGGGTTCTCCCATACAGGAACACTGCTGGAGGCTGCGCCGGGCAGTTTCAGGTGTCTGAGACAGATTCAAAGCCATCTCCAGAGACTTGAGCTGGACACCAAAGACAGCAGGTTTTCATTCTTCTGTGAGAACAGGGAGAACTCATCAGAAAACAACAACTGAGCCCAGTTGTTGGGATACCATCTTCTCTTTGGAGATCACTGAGTTCCAGCTGATGCTGAAGACCTCTCAGTATGGCAGCAAGGGCATATAGAAGACATGGAATGAGGAGGCCCTAGTGAAATGTTGATAGCTCCCTCTGTATACACACTAACCAAAGGAATAAGAAACTCTTGAACTGTTGGATTCCCTTAAGTGAAGAGGGTGACACAAATACTTGATTTTGGGGCTGGCTCAACTGCCTTTTGGAGGAAGCTATGGAAGGAGGCCTGTGAATCATCCTCCTCTCTTTGGGGATCCTAAATCTCGAGGGTGGTTTCTGTGTAGCCCAATTCTCTGATTGCCTTCCCCCATTGCCACTGAAGTCCAAATAAAGGTGGATGGTTTGGAGGTTCTGGGTGCCAAAAAGTAGATCAACACTGAGCCCACTTCAGAGTTCAGCTAGCTGCTCTGGGTCAAGATGAGACTTGAGTTGGGTCACAACCTGCTGAAGAAGTAACAAAACTGGAGTCCGGCCCTCATCTCGATCCTGAGAGGGGGATATCTCTCCCCTGTACTTACCCACCCAAGTCCTATCACTGGATTGAGATAAACAGGGTTACTTCCTCATAATGAAAGGAGAGGGGCTGATTCCCTCTTTAATAACCCTCCACAAACCTGATTGGTTTTATGACTGATGGAGCTGGTGTAGACTCTATTTTAATCAATACTCTAATCCCCATAGCCACTTGCTCCATGGCCCAAAGTTTAATGGATTACAAGTGATTAGATGTGTGTGCAACACCTTTGCGAATGTTGCAGCATATACAGTAATGGCCAATTGAACCAAGCACCTCCTCTCTCTCAAACCTAAAGGATTCTTGGGAAACTGAATAGCATCCCAGTGACTTCAGGGGATTTATATATTGAAGATTTTGTTGTTTAACAAACCAAGGGTTCTGGTATTTCTGGCCCAAGTTGAGAGCTAGGGGTTCTTGAATAGTGGCAAATTTTAATGAAATCATTCCTTCCCTTAGGGCAAAAGGTATAAGGGATCCTGTTGGGAGGGTGCAGCTATGCCGGTAGCCCCATCTCCCATCTTAGTCTGGGAGAGTTGGATCAATTCCCTGGGTCTTGTGAATAGGTAGGATAGTAGGAGGTGGGACTAGACTCAAGACTAGGCCTGGGAAAGAGTGACCTGGGAAAGTTTGTGTTCCATTTAGTCATTAACCTTGGTGAGAGGGTCTCCTTGACTAAGACAGGGCATGGGGGCCAGAGAAAGCAAGGGAATCCTGCTTGTCAGAAGTGTGGCTACTTGGTTCCAAAAGGAGCCCTGGGCTTTCAGATTTTGCACCAGCAGGATCTGGGACTTTGTTAAGTCCTCCTGGTTTTCATTTCACACCCATCTTCCCTGGTCTCATTTCTAGGTGTTCCCCCTTCCCCATGCAGTGAATGATCCCTTGGGGGGAGGAGTCTTAATGAACTTCATCCGGCCTCCTGAGTGTCAGGTTACCTCCCTGGCCCGGTTGCTGGAGACTAGGATTTCCTTAAATGTCAACAATGGGGGAGTCTTAGGAAAAGCAAGGATAGATTTAGAAAGAAAAGCTACAAATAGCTCTTAAAAATTGGGAAGGCTGCTTCTCACCCCACCCCCTTGCTTCACAAGGCTTATTTGTTGGAGGTTGGGGATTTTTTTTATGGGATTGGGGAATGAGTGGGAAATCATGTGAACAAGTTATGTGCTGGTGAGTTTTAAGTCAGACCGCTTCTTCAGCTTTTGCCAGGACAAGGAATGAGAGGGAGCTGATGATCGAATAATAGGGGACCAGGCCAGGCCAGCTTACAGCCAGCACTGGCCCTGAGGTGGAGGGGGGGCTGTGGCTGTGGCCCTCTGTGCTACAGTGGGTGCTAAGACTTTAGAGGAAGGGCTGGGTGGATAGAAGGAGTGTTACTACACCCCTGACCACCCAGGCCTAGGAGCTTCACCTAATGGAAGAAACCACAGAAGACTGCAAGGACTCCTGGATTGAATCCTCACCACCTCCTCTGCACTACATAACTACAGCTGGGAGGAAGAGGAGATGAGCCAGTTTATAGGGGAGTTGCTATATCAATGTAGCATTTACTCAGATTCCTATATCTCCTCCATCCTTTCCCCTTCCTTTTTTTGTCCACCCTGGCATCAGGGTTGAAGAGACCCCCTCACTAGGCCATAGTGGCTGTTTAGCTACTGATAATGCCCCTTGGCCTAAGAGTCAGAGAACTAGAGTTTCCCTGACCCCCTCTTCCCGGCTCCCTCTTCCCAACATCCTACACAGGCTTTGGAGCTTTTATTTTCGTCATCCCCTTCACCCTCTCCCCCCCCCTTTTTAAAAATACACTTATTTTGCTATGGGGGTAGGTGGGAGGGGAGTAACAGATGGACAAGAAATTTTAAATGTTAGTTTTTATAAGATGTTATAAACTTGTATCTTTTTACCATTCAAAGTGCAGTGTACATTCCTTTGTGACATATTTAGAATATTTAAATAAAATGGGGGTTTTCTACAGTGAAAAAAATGTGGATTACCTGTTGTACTACTGTTTTTTAAAGCCATTACTTGGTGAAGATCATTTGTACTCACACTGTGGATCATGGCCAACTTAAAAAGGAAATGGATCTCATTTTTTGGTGAGAAAACTTTGTATTCTACCTCTCCTAGACTGACATAATATGTCACTGACTGTAAGCAATATATATATTTTTATTTTTAAAACACTATTATTATTATTGTTTTCCCCTTGTATGTGCAATACAGTATTTGAGTTTTAATTTTTTCTCTCATTTTTTTTGTACCTGAAGCACATGTTACTAGTATTAAGGTTTTTTTTTTTTAATTTTGCTCTACGGTAAGTTTAAAATGTCCATTAGCCCTAAAGTCAATGCATACCCAAAAACTTTTGACTATGGAAACCTGCCATTCATTGTTTAAAAATTATGGGACTTTGCTTAATGATTGTGTCTGATTCTAGGACAGGGGATCACAAATAGAGCCACTGCACAGTACCAACGAGCACAAGGTCAAAGAGACCAATCAATCCCATTGGGATTCATGAGATTCTGTTCACATGAACTTCTTTGGGGTTTGAGGTTGTGGCTTTTTGACATGTCAGACCCAGGCCTTCCCTGTGACACATTCTATCAAGTACTGAAGTTTGGCTACTACCCTGGCTCCCCTATCCCTGAGAGAAAAGGTAAAAGAAGACTAGGGAATGTTATTTCCCATTTGATGCTAAAATCTACTCCTTTTTCTTTCTTTCATAGTATGGTAATTTTCTTTAGTCCTGGCTGCTGATTAGGTAAGTGCATAATTGCTACTACAGACTTGTTGGAGTTAAATTAAATTAAATTAAAATCACCTTAATCAGGCCCTGATTCAAGGACCTGTTATAGATTCATTTTTCCTTACTTGGATTTTTTTACACATGAGACTTTGATATTTTATATTTCATCCAGAAGTTACTTTTTCTATTTTATTTGGATTTTTTGATAGTTTTGATTTCTTTTGGCAATTGATTCATATACCTCATAACTCAGCCAGGTATCCCTGGGTGATCCTCATGTTTTGTCAACACCCTACCCGTGGGGGATTGTATTATCCTATAATGCAAAGTTTAAATTCTTTTGAGAGTAATTTTAAGATAAGAAATTTGCTCCTTCCCCAAATCCAGAAAATGAAATGTTTGGAGAAAGCACCATAAATATGCCTGCAGGAACCACATGCTGCACCAAAATATCCAGAGTGAATTTTGGGATGTGGTAAATTTGAACTGTGGAGGGTTGATGCATTTATTTTGAATGTACGCTCTTATGCCAAAGTGGACTGCCCCAAATTGATTTTTGTCAATGTAGTGATCATTGATTTTGTTCTTTTTCTTTTTTATTTCCCTCTTACCCACAAATTATTGTAATTTCCTGTTAGCAACTGCAATATTACATGTACTTTTAGTTAAAAATCTTTAGAGTTATAAATTGGTTATGTGTACTGATCCATTGGGGAAACTAGTCTCCCAAAGGGTCCAAGGGGGTAATTGTGTAATTAGAATTTTGTACCCTAGGCTTCATTTCCCAGAATTCCTCTTTTTTCCACACAATGAGTCCTTACATTTTGTATATAAAAGTTTGTGTAGCTCTGTCCTCTCTCTCTTTCTCTTCTCCTGCTTTCATGGTCTGGGAAACTGCTCTTTACTCAGCTTATCACTTTCCTCTACTTCAAGTGATTATTAATAAATCTTATAAAATATAATACTTGGAGTATTGGATATTAATCATTAATCTTATAGTGCCATATGTGAACCAGACCATTCTAATGTTGACCTGGCTGTTTGGGAAACAAAAATAACCAATCAATAAGCATTTATTAAGCACCTACTATGTTCCTGGAATTGCAGATACAAAGACCAAACACCCCTACCCTTATGGAATTTATATAATTTATAATTATTATTTAATAATTTATATGGAATTTAGGGCAGGTATAGTGTAGCTAACACCCACAATTTGTAAAATTTAAAATTAGATCTTAATAATAAAAATACTATATTTTAGGAGGTTTATTAAATAATCATTGGAAATAAAGCAATATAGCAGATACAAAACAAAAACCACATGCCCATGGCTGAGTAGCCATTTCAAAATCCCCACCTTACTACCATCACCACTGATTGCATGCCAAAAGAGGAGGAAGAGTCTCAATGCCCACCCATTTTATCCTCTGTCTATAGGAAGTACGTAATGACAGGAAGTCAGTGGGCTCTCGGGATATGTAGTTCTTTTTTAGGGTAACAGAATTTCAATTATATATTCCTCCATGAGATCCACGGAAGACTAGTCTCTCTAGTGGGTCTTGTAAACATACCAACATTGAAATTACAATAATTTGAGGAGAAGAGGAAAAGAGAACAAAACCAATGATTTCTAGGTGCAGTGACAAAAAGCCAGTTAGGGGCAGTCCCCTTCGGAATAAGAGTATACATACAAAACAACTGCATTCAACCCCACACAGTTCAGATCACCAAATCCCAAAGTTAACTCTGGATCTTCTGTGCATTGTGTGGCCTGTGGAGGCATCTTTATGGTGCCTTCTCCAAACAGTTCAGTGTCTGGATTCAGAGAGGTATCATGTTTCTTAACCCAAAATTACTCTCAAAAAGAATTTAAACTTTGCAATTTAGAATAATTATACATTCCCTCCTGACGAGGGTGTTGAAAAACACAGGGATCATTTAGGAATGCATGACTGAGTTATGAGGTATATGAATCAATTGGCAAGAGAAATCAAAAACATAAAAAAGTCCAAATAAAAAAGATAATTTCTGGATGAAATATAGACTATCAAAGTCTTATGTGGAAAAATTTTAAGTAAAAGAAAAACAAATTTATAACAGGTCCTTGAATCAGGGCCCAATTAAAGTAATGTTTATCCCACAAGTCTGTATGACAAAATGTAGTAATATTTCACTTACCCATTTGCAGCCAAGACTACAAGAAGTTGCCATACTATAAGAAAGAAAAAAGGACTGATAGGAAAGTGTCATTTCCTGGTATGATTTTACATATTTTTCTCAGGGATACTGGAGCCAGAACAATTGATGTTATGTATTTGATATAGAGTGTGTATTACAAGGAAGTCCTGCATTTAATTCATGTTAAATAGCTGCAACCTTGAGTCTCACACATGATCAAGTCCTTGCATTCTGCGCAGAATGTCATCAATCCATGTAGGATTGGTTTGGTCTCTTTGACCTTGTGTTCTTTGGCACTGTTCAATAGCTCTTTTTATATTCCTTTCTCCTGGAATCAGACAGAATCATTAAGCAAAGTCCCATAAATTTTTTTTTAAACAATCAATGGCATCATTTTTATAGACTAAAGCTTTTTGGGTATGCATTGACATTATAGCAAATATATTTTAAATTCATATTACTGCAAAATCAAAAAAGTTAAAGAAAATCTCAATACAGGGGATATGTGCTCCAAATATAAAAAGGAGAGAAAAAATAAAACTGAAATAGTATATTGTACATGCAAGCAAAAACAATAATAAAAAGTTTTTAAAATAAAAAAATATATAGCCTATAATCATTGACACACTGTGTCATCTAAGGAAAAGTAGAATACAAAGGCTTCTCACTAAAAATGAGATCTATTTTCTCTTCAAACCTGGCCATGATCCACTGTGAGTGCAAGTAAATGATTTTCACAAAGTAACGGTTTTTTATAAAGAACAGTAGTACAGCATGTAATGGATATTCAAAAGGTATCGAGGTCCCCAAAGTTATCATAGCCCATTTAATGACAATAGCAAATAAACCCACTATCATATTTTACATGAGTCTGCTGTATGACATTTAAAGAAAATGGATACTTGTCACAAGTTTTTCAGGTGTAGCAATGATTCAAGCTTGGCTGAGATATTAAAAAATATATATATATTACTGCCATCTTTAGAAAAATGTTGCAGAGGGGTCTAGAAAAATAAAAACCTTTATACTGTTTATGTTGGGTCTAAGAATGTCACCAAGAATCTAGAGCTCATTTTGGTGAAAGGGTAAAGTGAGCTGAGGAATTACAATGAGAGATGCATCTCTTGGGAGTCATCCAGGGTACCATGTCCTGGGATCAACTTCCCAGCTCCTTTGGTATGAGACTGTAATGTCCCATCCATTCACATTTTTACAAATGCAGGAGGTGGGGATTATAATTGTACTTCACTTCAGCTACTAGAATGGACCTTACTTCTTGTTAGAGACAGGCAAAATGATCAGAGTTGTTGAGAAAAAAATCTAAAAATCATGTCTAAAGACTTCTTAAAATCAATTTGAGATATTTAGCTTATTAAATTTACCAAAGGTTGTTATACAATTGTAACCAGTTTCTGATAAAGTCCATTCATCCTCTATGTGACAATTTACAAAGCCAAAATAGAAAAAAAGGCTGTGGGCTTAATGTGGAATAAGCTATATGGGCTTATTCAATAATATTTGTTCAGTATAGTTATAGGGGAAAGGTAACAGAATATAACAGTAGTTAAAACCCAGTACATTAAAATGATTCCGTGTAACAGAATAGTATTGAATACATTAATATATGAACTTAAAACCACAAAATTAAATCTTAAACTAAACAATCAGCAAAATACAAGATACAGAGACTTTCATAAAAAAATGAAGTCTGAAAAGGTTTAAAATTTTATTTCCAGAATCTTTAAAGTTCCTTTTCCTATCCTTTTAGATCCCTATTGTCAGTGCTGTGGGATCTCCTGTAGTGAGGGAGAATTCCTTGCTGAGCATAGTGTGAAGGAATCCCAAATTGAATGAATCTTAGAGACTGAGCAGGCCCAAATGGTAAAGCATTGATTCTCCCCTGAATCTCCAGCAAGATAAGTGAAAGGATTAGTTCACTCATGAATAGTAGAAGCTATTTGAAGTAGAAGGTAGAAGCTGCTTGAAATAGGCAAAGCACTGTTCTTTCATAGAGTATGTCATGCTTGTAATCAACTTCCTGTTTGGAAGATTAACTTCCCTCTTCCCTTCCCCGCCCCCCCCACCCCCCCCAGGTCCTCTGCCATGTGGAGGCTAATTGTTGCCTAAGGAAAGAATACCTCAGTGTTTACTAGTTGATTTGTTGTTCTGAAGACACAGTGGCAACTACCAGCATCTTGGGACCTGGGGCTGGATGAGTGATCTGGGTTGGAGGCCAGAGATCAGGAGCAGAGTTGCTTGGGGCCTGGGGCTGGAGCTGGAGCTGGGTGAGGGGTCTAGGTCAAGAAGGTCAGGAATGGATGACTGGGACAACCCAGGAGACAGGAACAGGCAGCAGTAGCAGTAGCAGGAGCAAGAGTAGAAGCAAGTCACTGGGATTTAGCAGCAGGAGTGAGTGGAATCAGGAGAAGCGGCTTATCTCTTCTCTGCCAAGAGTTCCCCAGCTAAAAATAGCCTGGCCAGTAGGGAGAGCAAGCAACCAGGCAAAAAGTGGGAAAAGAAAAAAAGCAGTTTGAGTTCTCTCTGAGTTTTTGAGGGTAGGTGGGTGGGTGGGGTGGGCAAAAAGCCATGGCAGGAGAAATGTGGCTTAAAAAAAATTAGCTAGGCTATCAAAAAAAATTGAGAGTGTTTCTCATCCCCTTGTGGTCCCCAACTGTATAATTTAAAATTAGATCTTAATAATAAAAATATTATATTTTAGGAGGTTTATCAAATGCTTTTTTAGAAATCAAGGAATAAAGAGGATACAAAATAAAAACCACATGCCTATGGCTGATTAGCCATTTCAAAATCCCCACCTTACCAACATCACTGCTGGCTGCATGCCAAAAGAGGAGGAAGAGTCTCAATGCCCACTCACTTTATACTCTGTCTACAGGAAGTATGTAATGACAGGAAGTCAGTGGGTTCTTGGGATATGTAGTTCTTTTTTTGGGTAACAGAATTTCAATTATACAAATTAAAGGACAGAGATAGGGATAAGACTTCTTATTTCATTGAAATAGGGAATTCCCAAGTGAGGAAACACCTTCTACTTGTACAAATTGATGCTTCTTTGACTAATAGTTATAGAGAATTGACTAGAGTACATAGAGATTGAGTGACTTATACAGGATCATACAGCTGATATGCAGCAGAGGAGGAATTTGAACTCAGGTTCAGGTCTTCTTAGTTTAGAGGATAGTTTTCTATCTACTATGCCAAATATATGCAAAATAAGTAAAATAACTTTTTGGGAGAGGCACTCAACATCTAGGTGAATCAAGAATGGTGGCATTTGAGTTGAGTTCTGAAGGGACTGGGCTTCAAAATGATACTTTTGGGTGAAGAGAGAATGCACTCCTATAATGGGGTAGAGCCTGTGAAAAAGCTCAGGGTTGGAATAAAATGACCCTGTTCTGAGATAAATCTGAATGAATCCCCTATTGATGAGAGCACACCTAATACACATATCAGAGAACAAGGGAACAGGCAGATCACAGCTGCAGGAGGGTGAAGGGGGTGCCCTTTCAGGACTGCTAGTGTACTATTGGGGAAAAATCCAACTGAAACTCCTTTGGGGGAACAGGAATATAGGTCTGCTTTGGAGAGATAACTACAAATGTGCTGGTATGATGCTGAGTTGGGCATATTATATTGGACTTTGTGCTAAACTTGATACTTTCCCAGTATCAGAATGCAGGAGTACAGAAGACATCTCTTCATCTGGTTCTTGAGTTCTGATGATCCTGAGATTGACTAATTCTACAGATGTTTACCAGACCTGTTCCTCTGGTGTGCTCAGCATCCTGTCTCTATAGTAACTGCCTCCTTGAAATGTTGACCTGATGTTTCTGGCAGTGTCAGAATAGTAAACCTCTAGATGTGGTCTTTTTCCTGCCTTCCAGGTCCCTGAGGACCCTTCAGTCCCAGTTAGCTTGAGCCCTGGCCCAGAAGTATGACTAAAGGAGCAAGAAAGAAAACCCTATTGGGAGTCAGGGGGCTTGGGTCCTAGTCTGTTCCCTAACACCAACTCTGAGCCTCTGTTTCCTCCTCTGTAAAATGAATACATGAAGGAAGATGCCTTCATTTAGACAAATACTTGTTTAAACAGGATACTTTAATGCATTTTTATGTATTTGATTAAATATTTCCCAATTATATGTAAAACAATTTTAACACATATTAAAATTTTTTTGTTACAAATTCTCTCTCCTGTCCCATTTTCACTCCTTGAGAAGGCAAGAAATATAATATCGATTATACATGTAAAGTCATGCAAAACATATTTAAGTATTAGCCATATTGTAAAAGAAAATACACATATACACACAAAACAAGAAAAATAAGAAAACTTAAAAACATTTGTTTCAATTTGCACTCAGAGTTCACCATTCTATCTCTGGTGGTGGATAGCATTCTTTGTCATCCGTTCTTTGGAATTGTCTTGAATCATTGTTTTTATTAAAGTAATAAAACTTTTACAGTTGATCATTTTTTACAATGTTGCTGTTGTTGTACATTATGTTTTCCTGGTTCTGTTAATTTCATTTTGCATCACTTCATATAAAGTTTTCCCAGGTTTTTCTGAAACCACCCACCTTATAAGTTCTACTAGCTCAATAGTATTCCATAACAATCATATACCACAACTTGTTCAGCCTTTCCTCAACTTATGGACATCCCCTCAATTTCCTCAATTCTTTGCTACCACAAAAAGCTACTGTAAATAATTTTGAACAAATAGGTCCTATTCCATTTTCTTTGATTTCTTTGGCATACAGACTTAGTAGTGGTATTGCTAGGTTATACACAGTTTTATAATCCTTTGGGCATAGTTCCAAATTGTTCCCTAGAATGGTTGGACTAGTTCAGAATGCCACTAATAGTTTATTAGTGTCTTAATTTTTCCATATTCCCCCTCAACATTTGTCATTTTCCTTTACTGTCATGCATGTTAGCCAATCTAATAAGTATGAGGTGATATTTCAGAGTTTAAAAATAATTCTTTTTTCTTTTCTTTTTTGTTTTGTTTTTATTTTTAAAATATTTTTCCATTTTTCCATATTTTATTTTCTTTCCCTCCTCTCTTCCTTCCCCCCTTCTGAATCCAATAAGCACTTCCACTGGGTTATACAAATGTTATCACATATCTTTTCCATAATATTCATTTTTGCAATAGAGTAATCTTTTAAAACCAAACCCCAATCATATATCCATATAAATAAGTGATGTAATTTGTTTTTCTTCTATGTTTCTACTCCCATAGTTCTTTTTTTTTTTTGATGTGGATAGCATTCTTTCTCATAACCCTTTGGGATTGTCTTGTAGTAGCAGAATCCATTACATTGGATTGTTCCACAATGTTTCACTTTCTGTGTGTAATGTTCTCTTAATTCTGCTCATTTCACTCTGCCTCACTTCCTAGAGGTTCTTCCAGCTCATATAGAAATCAAACAGTTCATCATTCCTTATAGCAGAATAGTATTCCATTACCATCATATACCACAATTTGTTCAGCCATTCTCCAATGAAGGGCACTCCCTCATATGCCAATTTTTTGTCACCATAAAGAGTGTGAAAAAAGGATACTTTAATTTTTTCTTTTCCTTTTTTGTGGAGAGGTTTTGGGATTGGGATTGACTTCCTTTCTCTGCTTCCCTAAAGTACTCGATCTCTAAGAACTCTTTCCTCTTCCTCTTAACAAAGTAATCAGATTTCTTAGATGCCAAGTGTGGAGAAAATAACTGATCTTGGTACCTAGTATCAAGAATAATTAAAGTAGGAGGTTACCTGATGGCCAGCTTCCAAAGGGATGGACAGATTCCCTAGTAGTAATGGAGATGCTTCCCATGGATGTTCCCCCATGGTCATTGTCTGTAGTGATAGCCACTTTCTGGAATTAGAGATTATCTCTACACCATGATAAAACTTTGGAATAGTTCTTTAATGGGGGATAGATAAGAGAGATTATATTATATCCCCCAAACATAGATCATATCTTCCCTGGTGATGTTTCAAGTAACCCAGCATGCTTGTAATAAAAAGCCTCATCTTCTTGGGAAATCTTACAATTAATATGTTTTTATTCACTGATTTAGAATAACTTATGGAATACTTAGTATGTGTTCAAAGTTAATTCAGTTGGATGATGCATGGTACTTTTGAGGCTAAAGTCACAATTTGGTTGCTGAGCAGGCCAGTAAGTTTTACCATTTAACTACAACCCAATCCATTTCCAGATAAGCTGCCTATCACTGGATACAAAGTGGATCAGGAGAGAAAAAGATGGCATAGCATATATCCATTTTCACTTGTGGAAAAACAATTAAAAGCCTAGGGCCTACACAAAGTGAGTAAATAGCATCACTATTATGTAACATAATTCTACAAGTCAAGTTTTCCTCAGTAAACTAAAACTTCAGGGTTTTACCATCTGGGAAGGAAGATATTTACTTCTACAATATTTCTGAAACAGAAGAAATTAAGTCAGAATACAGACCATTAATCACTAAGCTAAAAAGTGGAAGAGTTCTGGAAGACTACAGAAAGGTATATATTCTTATACATATTTTATTTTTTTGATAATTGGAATAGGAGTGCCTTTTGGGGTGGTATAGGTGTCAGTCATGAAGGATAAGTTACTGTCTTTAAACATCTCAAGTACAGACACAAACAATATAGAAAACATATCCTATATGACCTTGAAGTCATGAGCAAAACTGAATAGAGATGGATTTGAAAAATCATGACATTTTTTTCCCTAAGTGTTTTTCTTATGTTCTGGCTATATATATTTACTAAAAAAGGACTATCTTTAGAAATGCACGAGAAGAAAGATGTGACTCATTTCAGTGACTCACCTATACCTCAAACCACATCCCTCAACACATAGATGCTTGATAAAGAAGCCAACCTTGAAGTGGACATCACATACATCAAGAGACAATTTTCCTAGTGAAAAGAAGGTTGGTATTGGAGTCAGAGGATCTGTTTGCCTCTTTACCCTGATACCCTTGGGCACACTGTTTGACATCTCTAGACCTCAGTTTTTCATCTGCAAAATTAGAGGTTTGTTTGTGATGATCAAATGTCCCATCCAACTCTAAAGTCTATGATCCTATAAGTCTGTTATCAGCACTGTTAAGTCAAAAAGTATTTATTAAACATTTGCTATGTGCCAGACAATGTCACATGTGGGATGGGACTATATCATTGGTCTGACACAATTTGGCATTTCATAGATTCAGAACTAGAAGGTACCTTACAGGCTATTTAATTCAATCTCCTCATTTTATAGATGAGGATATTCAGGTCCAGAGAAAAACAGTGGTTTTCTAAAGTTACAGATGTGAGATTTAAACCAATTTTTAAAAAATGGCTTTTGTCTTCATACCAACAGCATTATTCTAATGACATATATATGTCTTATCACAATAGATCCTTATTTGATAGTTTGGCCTATTTTTATTTTATAGTCATTGCTATTGAAGGTTTGCAGTGGTTTGAAATAAAAATATTCATTTTTGGACTGCCTTTTGTACATTTTTAGCATTAAATTTTCTTTCCTGTTTGCTGTGTGTATGCTAATATGAAAATGAAACTGCATTACTTGAACATATATAGGTAATAGAGCATGCTGGCTGGCAGGGAAAAACTATCTTGGGATTAATTAAAAATTTTCCATGGGTAATGCACAGGGAGGATAATTGCTCTGCAAGTGATTAAGAGCTGCATGTACTTTTATTCATTCATTCAGCAAACATTTGAGTGACTACCATGTTGTGATGGTCTTTACTAGGTGTTGGAGGAGATGCAAAGATAAATAAAGCAAAGTCCCTGTCATTTGCTAACAATTGAATCATTTCAGTAGTGTATTATGATCATTGTACCAGAAAGTAGAGATATATATTGTCAGACATATTCTTTGTGTGTGTGTGTGATTTGATCAGTGTAGGAAACGCTGGGGATAGAAATGGATACAGATTGGCAACTCATTTATAATTTTTGGGTGATGTTTATAATTTATAATATCACTGTGTGATATTAAATGACTTGTCCCCATGGTCATGTAGCTAATTTGTTTAAGGGTCAGGATTTGAACCCATAGCTTCTTCACTTCAAGTCTATGTTGTCCATCTCATATATTGTAGAGATATTTGTCATATTGTCTTATTACTTCTATTAGGCAGTCAAGCCCTTGAGGGAAGGTGGCATGTTTTTTGTGCCTTTGTAGGATTTAAAATTAAAAAAAAAAACCCTCTTACCTTATGTCATAATATCAATTCTAAGAGAGAAAATTGACAAGGGTTAGGCAATTGGAATTTAGTGACTTGCCTAGGGCCACACAGCTAGGAAGTATCTGTGGCCACATTTGAATCCAAATCTTCTAACTCTAGGCCTGATCCTTTATCCACTGTGCTTCCTAGCTGTCCTCTTTGTAGGACTTTCAAAGAAGGCCCATTACTGTACCTGGCATATTGGAAATACTCAATAAGCAATTGTTGAATGAATGAATGAAATAGCATCATATATGGTGAACATTTTCACAATCTGCATAAAATAAATGAGTCTGCATAGAAGAAGTGAATTGGATATTTCATCATTTGTTTGGTGAATATAATTAAGGGAGAGAGCCAGTCTGTAGAATTCCTAATAAAAACAAGCAAACAAACCCCACCAGTTTCTTTTGTTTAAATGGAGGATTTTGTAGCCTGAGTCAGCCAGAAAGTCACTTCATCTTTCCATTTCATTTTGCTTTCATAAAGAGCTTAAATTAAATGAGACAAAACATAACAAAAGTAACTGTCTATTGAATAGTAGTCTGGTCCTGGGAGTGAATTAATGTACTTGTCTTGGTCTATTTTTTCTTGGTGTCAAGAAGCATGAATTTAATTTAGATATTGAAATTAATATTATAGATTAGCATAGCAAAGGTCTGTATACCTTGCTTTACCCTCCTTGCCTCCTTGTATAATAGAATTTGAAATAGGTTGGATTGCAAACCACCATGATTCTCAATTTTCTTTACTTTACAATCTTTACTTTGTAGTTTTCCCCCTAGGAATATTCCATGTGGTTTTCTTGGCTTAGGTTATGAGCTTTTTTCTATGAAAAGATTCAAGTAAGGTTTAAATTATAGTTAATTGAAAGAGGCTGAGAAGGAAGGTAGATAAAATTAATTAGTTTACTTGCAAAGTGGTATATGTTCATCTTATTCTGTACACTGGGGATATAACATATCTTAAGGTAAGGCGCATGCCAAGCATTCTATTTAAACATACAGGGTCTGCTTCACTCTCCCAGGCATTCTATGTCTAGACAGAGAAAAGATCCAATCCCTTCTAAATTATAATGTTGTATTTAGAATTTATGTATTGTCTGTCTTCTGAGAAATCCAGAGAACTTCACAAACAATTGACACTTATTAACACTTGATTATTCAGTAATTGATTAGCTCTTTGATCCAAGTCCTTGATACACTTTCATTTTTGTTCTGTTCAGATTCTGCTTTTAGGCCTTTTTATCTCTCTTCTTTTAACCTTTTCCCTAAAGGGCAAGAAAGGAAAGATCATAAAATTTATGTCGGTAAGCTTTCTGTGGGTAGGGAGAAGTGGAATTAAAACTAGATTAGGGCTATGGGGGTTTTGTCATTAGGTTGATGGCATTTGGGAGGTGCTGATAGCATCTTGAAACAGAAGGACTGAAATAACTGAAATAGAAACAACTGAGTTTAGCATCCATGGAGCAAGAATAATTACTTAAAACGAGAAACTGCCAGTTCTTCTGTGATATTATACACCATGGTGGACTCTCCAGAGTCTTTGGCCTGTACCTAACTATATAATTCCAAATGACTTAGTCTTAAAAGTTGATTTCATGGCATGTTTGTGCCACTTATAAATGCTGATTGACTTGAATTTTGCAATGCTCTTCTATAAAGTGCTAGTTGTAACGTCAAAGAAAAGAAAGATATTCATACTATTTTAATGAGAGTATTACTACCTGGGGTGGGGATGGGTAGCAATTTAATTTTCCTCTCAAGGTTTTGGTTTCTTTAACTCTAAAATGAAAGATTTAGTTCCTTTCCATTTCTAACTCCTGTGATCTTCTGTGGTGCGTCCAAGGTCACACAGTCACAGAGATAGTATTTTCACTCAGTCTCTGATGACAAAACCAAACTATTGTCTTATTTACAGAATTTCTTTTTTCTTAGCCAGTCTCTATAAAAACAAACAAACAAACAAAGCTACATGTACTCATTGTTTCTCCTTCTCACTCTTTTCTAAATCCTCTGCAATCTGTTTTTTGCCTTCATAACTCAAGGGAAACTACTCACTTCAGTTACCAATTATCTCTTAATAGTCGAACCTCTATCCTCATCCTTCTTGGATCACTCTTCAGCATTTTGTACTGTTGCCAATCAAACTTTCCTCCTGAATATTTGCTGTTTTATGGGCTTTCATGACATGGCTATCTCTTAGTTTACCTCCTTCATTCCTCACTCCTTTGTTGGATCTTCACCCATGTCATGTCCACTCATTTTAGATGCCACCCTCATCTCCTTCCTCTTACCCACTACATATTTAACTAGTTGCCAAATCTTGTTTTGATCTTTATGGTATATCTTGACTAGGTTCCCTTCTCTCCACTCACCTGGTCACCAACCTTTCTAAGCCATGCCCTTTTATAATATAACCTTTTATAATATATATAATATAATATAACCTTTTATAAATGCTTATTGACTTTTAATTTTGCAATGCTTTTCTATAATGAGACTCCCTGCTTGAAGTCTTTCCTTTATTCAATTCATTTTCCACACAGCTGCCAAGTGACTTATTTAAAGTGCAGGTCTGGCAATGCTCTTTCCCTACTCAAACACCAGTGGTTCCCTATTATCTTTTTTTTAAACTGTTACCTTCTGTCTTAGAACCAATAATAATTTTCAGTTCTAAGGCAGTAAGGGTTAGGCAATTGCGGTTGAGACTTGCCCAGGGTCATATAGCTAGGATGTGTCTCAGATCAAATTTGAACTGAGGACTTTCTGTCTTCATTTAGTCACCTGGCTGCCTCTTGCACCCTATTATCTTAATCTAAATTCCCCTGCCTGACATTTAAAGCCCTTTCCAAACTAATTCTGTCTTTCCTTTTCAACATTATTATACATTCCTCTTCTCACATTTTTCAGTCCAATCACACTGATTTTCTTGTTAATACTCATTACTGCACCTTCAGTGTCTTTGCACTGGCTATACTTCATGCCTGAAATGCTCTCTCCTCTCACTTCTGTCTTTTGCAATCCTTCTTCCACTGTGCCTATTGGCTTCTCTAGTTTCCTTCAAGAATCAGCTCAAATCTCTCCTTCCGCAAGAATTTTCTGGTCTCCTCCCCAGCTCCAAAGCATTCCTATCCGAGAATATCTTTCATGTACACTGTATTGGATGTACATAGCAGTTTGCATTTGTTTCTCCCATTAAGATGTGTCTACTTGATGGCATGGATTGTCTATGTCTTTCTTTTTACCCCTAGCTCTTAGCACAGTGCTGGCACTGTGAAGATGGGATTAACTCTCCCTTGCCCATGTTTAATCGCCAGAAGCGTATACTTCCCACTTACACTTGAGTGGGGGAGGTATGTGACCCATGTGTACATTAGTGGGTGATGAATCAGAATCAACTGATTGCCCCCTGGGCAGTCCTAAGCAAAGCTTTAGCTGTAATTGGTCCACGTCAAATGGAAGGATGTCACAGGAAGTGATGAAAAGGAAGGGTCTTTAAAAATGCCAAGAACTTCCTGTGAAGACATCTTTTGCCTTGAACTTGACCCTGGAGGAGCTCTAGCTTAGGACTGCTTTCCTTACAACTACCACATGGATTGAGTGAAAAAGGTTGACTCTTTTCCTGGCTTTTTCTGAAGGGACTAGCCTCAGGAGAGGCCTTCCCTCTTGAGAGAGGCTTTGTGCATCCCCAGGTCCTCAAGGCTGAGGCCCCTCCCACTAAGGACTAATTAACTCTGCCTGGGTTGAGTCTGTAGCAAAATACTTAATGTGTTAGGTTAGATATCTTACCCTATCCTCTCTCTGATTTTCTTACTTTCACTCTTTCTACATTTTATAAATAAATTGCTAAAAAACTCATTTTGAAATTGATTAAATTCCTGGTAACCCTCCTCTTAAATAATCTAGTCCAACCTTTTATGTTAACCTCTTATGTTCTGTTCCTTACAGCACATAGTAAGTATTTAATAAATTGATCAAAGACTCAACTATCTCTTTCTGTATGGAGGCTTCCTCAGGTTTCCTAGCAACTAGTGCCTTCCCTCCAAGATTATTTTGCTTCTTTTTTGTATGTCCTTGGAATGTACCCTATGTCTGGTCACAATATAAGCTCCTTGAAGGCAGGAATGGTTCTATGTTTACCTTTGTTTTCCCATTGTCTAGTATAGTGCCTAGCACATATTAGATGCTTGATAAATTCTCATTGATTAATTCATTTTATCTCAAAGATCTCATTTTAGGGATATTGTTTATATTCAGACTAATTAATGATAATTGATACTTCTCTCCTCTCGCATAGAATGGTGTTTATATTTCTATAGTATACTTTTCATATATTATTTTGTATTATAACCATTTGTTCTATCTGAAACTAATGTTCCCTTACTGGATTGTAGGGGAAATTATAAACTCCAAGAGGGCATCTAAACATTTATCTCACCCAGTGCTTGATAAATATTTGATGAATTCCCTGAATTTATGCTTTAAGATTTATAAATTGCTTTCCACACAACAACCCTGTGAGGCAGCCTGTATGAGTGTTGTTATCTCTATTTTCTAGATGAGGTAACTAAGATTCAGTGAGGTTAAATGTTTTGCAGTCCTTACAAAGCACAGTGCCTGGCATATAGGAAATACTTATTGACTGACTGATTACCACAAATAGTAAATATCAGAGCTAGAACTCAGTCCCAGGTTTTCTGACTTCAGGTACAGTTATTTCTACTGTAGAGTGTGGCTCCTTTAACCAAGCCAGGATTGAATCTGAGGTGATCTAAAATGGTTTATGATGCATTCCCTTCTATGCAGTATTATCTATCATACCAAATGATGTTAGTTGCCATTTATATATTTAGAATGAGAAAAGGGCAGCCAGTTGCATACATTTTGAAAGAGAGAGAGAGTGGTATCATAAATAGTTCAAAACTCATTTATTATTGACTTTGAAATTATATGTACATGTGTGTATTCATGAGCCTATACATACATATATACATTTATACGCACATAGATTTATGTTCTTTTCTCTTAGTCTGTAAGCTTCATTTCCTGAGCACTCTGTTATTAGAATGGAAAAGGATAGAGATGAGGAGATAGCCCAAAGCTTGTTGGATAGCAGAGAGAAAGCCAATTTGTGATTTCCAACTCATAAAATGAATGACACATTGCAGACTATTGACTGTCGTCATATAACTGCTATCTGCTTTCCTTAAAATAGTGGCTTCATGAAAGTAGCTCAGTATAGTTTCTCAAATTGCTGTTTATATTTTTTAATTAGCTTCTGCACACAGGTCAGCAGTCCTCTGTTCTCTTTGATATTCATTAAGCTTTGATTTAAAGTGATCCCTTTCCACTTGGATGGAAGGATATTTTCTTCTTGGGAGGTTTATTAGCAATTACATATGTAAATGTATTCACACTTTCTTTTGGTACATTCTCCTGGGAAGAATTACACAAGAAATTATTAATGTACATGAAAACAACAGTTAAAAATCCCAGAGGATAACTGAGGTGTAGAATATTTCTACATATTTTAAGATGTCTAACAATACTTCTTAAGGGGGTATGTATTGGATTGAGTTGGCAGAAGGTAATGTTAAAGTAACCATTTACCTTACTGAAATGCTTTAAAAAATTTGATCAATGAATTAATTTATTTTACTTGTATTCAGTAAAGTAAAATTTATTTATTTAACTATCAAATGGTAAATGGAGCTCCATAGTATTTTCAACAGGAGGAATGGGATGACCATGAAGCTATATATCAGATGGAGATAATTATATTAGATAACTTTTATAAAAACCATTTGTATAGTTTGTATTTTTCATTCTTGAGTCATATTTTCATGATCACTTAAATTTTGTGGATCCAGCCCAACTTGTCCTACTAATCTGTTATCAACAACACCTTCATCAGCACCACCAAAAAATCAATAATAATAATGTCACTTGCATCAAAGACAATAGCAATCTCAGTTATCATAATACAAGTGGGCTTGCTAGAAATATATTAGTTAATCGATTGAATGAGATGCTATACCTGCCTGCTAGGCTCCTTATTTTTATTCTCTCCAAGTTCCTTTTGATTTCATGCCTGAGAATATTCCCTAGGGGAAAACTAAGAACTTGCTTGTCATCCATTTCTGCAGTCATATATGAGAGGCTTATAGAGCTGCTTGTAGCATGCCTAGAAGTGGTTGCATTTTTTTGATGTAGGCAGAATGTATTTTAATATCTTTCTGAATGTAAGATCATCCCCAAGTCATCAGAAACCAATGGGAGAACTGGAGTTAATAAGAATTTCCTATGTGTATGGTCCTTTACAAGGTCTTTTATTTATTTATTTATTTTTAAAATTTTTATTTGGTCAATTTCAAACATTATTCCTTGGTTACAAAAATCATATTCTATTCTTTCCTCCCCTCCCCCCACCCTTCCTGTAGATGATGTACAATTCCACTGGGTATTACATGTGTCCTTGATCAGAACCTATTTCCATGCTGTTGATGTTTGCACTAGGATGTTCATTTAGGGTCTATATCCCCAATCATATCCCCTTTGACCCATGTAATCAAGCAATTGTTTTTCTTTGGTGTTTTTACTCCCACAGTTTTTCCTCTTAATGTGGATAGTGTTCTTTCTCATAGATCCCTCCAAGTCTTCACAAGGTCTTTAAAAAATTATTTATTTATTTATTTAATTTAGAATATTTTTCCATGGTTACATGATTCATATTCTTTCTTTCTTCTCTTCCCTCCCCCCTCCCATAGCTGGCATGCAATTCCACTGGGTTAACATGTATCATTGATTAAGACCTATTTTCATATTATTAATATTTGCACTAGGGTGATTGTTTAGAGTCTATATCCCCAATCATATCCCCATCAATCCATGTGATCAAGGAAATATTTTTCTTCTGTGTTTCTACTCCCACAGTTTTTTTCTCTGGGTATGGATAGTGTTCTTTCTCATAAGTCCCTCAGAATTGTCCTGGGTCATTGCATTGCTGTTAGTAGAGGAGTCCATTACATTCTATGATACCACAGTGTATCAGTCTCTGTATGTGCAATGCCTCCTGCTTCTGCTCCTTTCACTCTGCATCAATTCCTGGAGGTGGTTCCAGTTTACATGGAATTCCTTCAGTTCATTATTCCTTTTAGCACAATAGTATTTTGTCACCAACAGATACCACAATTTGTTCAACCATTCTCTAATTGAAGAGCAACCCCTCATTTTCTAATTTTTTGCCACAAAGAATGTGGCTGAAAATATTTTTGTACAAGTATTTTTCCTTATTATCTCTTTGGGGTACAGGCCCAGCAGTGGTATGTCTGGGTCAAAGGGCAGGAAATCATTTAAAGCCCTTTGGGCATAGTTCCAAGTTGCCTTCCAGAATGGTTGGATCAATTCACAACTCTACCAGCAGTGCATTAGTATCCCAATTTTGCCACATCCTCTCCAACATTTATTATTTTCCTTTGCTATCATATTAGTCAAACTGCTAGATGTGAGGTGGTACCTCAGTTGTTTTGATGTGCATTTCTCTAATTATATGAGATTTAGAACAGTTTTTCATGTGCTTACTGATAGTTTTTAATTTCTTTATCTTAAAACTGCCTATTCATGTCCATTGCCCCTTTATCAATTGGGGAATGGCTTGATTTTTTGTACAACTGATTTATTTCCTTATATATTTGAGAAATTAGACCTTTGTTACAGATTTTTGTTATAAAGATTTTTTCCCAAGTTGTTGCTTCCCTTCTAATTTTGGTTGCATTGGTTTTGTTTGTACAAAACCTTTTTAATTTAATGTAATCAAAATTATTCATTTTATATTTTGTAATATTTTCTATTTGAAGCTTGGTCTTAAATTCTTTTCTTTCTCACAGATCTGACAGCTATGCTATTCTATGTTCACCTAATTTACTTATAGTTTCCTTCTTTATATTTAAGTTGTTTACCCATTCTGAATTTATCTGGGTATAAGATGTGAGATGTTGATCTAGATGTAATCTCTCCCATATTGTTTTCCAATTTTCCCAGCAGTTTTTGTCAAATAGTGGATTTTTGTCCCAAAAGTCTTTGGATTTATCATAGATTGTCTTGCAGGGGTCACTTATCCCAAGTCTATTCCACTGATCCTCCCTTCTGTCTCTTAGCCAGTACCATATTTTTTTGATGACCACTGCTTTATAGTACAGTTTAAGATTTGGTACTGCTAGGCCACCTTCCTTTACATTTTTTCATTATTTCCCTTGATATTCTTGATTTTTTGTTCTTCCAAATGAACTGTTATAATTTTTTTCTAATTTGATATTCAATAATTGAATAAAAAATTTCTTGATAGTTTGATATGTATGTCACTGAATAAATAAATTAATTTGGGATTGTTATTTTTATTATGTTAGCTCATCCTACCCATGAACAATTAATGTTTTTTCCAATTATTTAGATCTATTTTTAATTGTTTGAAAAATGTTTTATAGTTGTGTTCATATAATTTATGTGTTTGTCTTGGCAAATAGATTCCTAAATATTTTATATTGTCTAGGGTGATTTTAAATGGAATTACTCTTTCTAACTCTTGCTACTGAGTTGTGTTAGAAATATATAGAAATGCTCATGATTTATGTGGGTTTATTTTATATACTACAACTTTGCTAAAGTTGTTGATTATTTACAGTAGCCTTTTAGTGGATTATCTATGGGTCTTTAAGTAGACCATCATATCACCTGCAAAGAACTATAGTTTAATCTCCTCATTGCCTATTTTAATCCCTTCAATTTCCTTTTCTTCTCTAATTGATACTGCTAGTGTTTCTAGTACAATGTTAAATAATAGAGGTGATAATTGGCATCTGTGTTTCACTCCTGATCTCATTGAGAAAGCTTCTAATTTATCCCCATTGCAGATGATACTTGCTGATGGTTTTAAATAAATACTCATTATTTTTAGGAAAGACCCTTTTATTCCTATACTTTCTAGTGTTTTCAAGAGGAATGGGTGTTGTATTTTGCCAACAGCTTTTTTTTTGCATCTATTGAGATAATCATATGATTTCTATTGGTTTGCTTGTTGATATGATCAATAATGTGGATGGTTTTCCTAATACTAAACCATCCTTGAATTGCTGGTATAAATCCTACCTGATCATAGTGAATAATCCTTGTAATCACTTGGTGGAGTCTTTTTGCTAGTATTCTATTTAAGATTTTTACATCCATGTTCACTAAGGAGATTAGCTTGTAGTTTTCTTTCTCTGTTTTTGCTTGTCTTGTCTTTGGAATCAGTACCATATGTGTGTCATTAAAGGAATTTTGTAGAACTCCTTCTTTGCTTTCAAATAGGTTGTATAATATTGGGATTAGTTGTTCTTTAAATGTTTGATAGAATTCACTTGTGAATCCATCTGGCCCTGGGGATTTTTTCTTAGGGAGTTCTTTGATGACTTGTTCAATTTCTATCTCTGATATGGGATTATTTAAGAATTCTATTTCCTCTTCTGTTAATCTAGGCAGTTTATATTTTTGTAAATATTCATCCATATCATCTAGATTGCTGTATTTGTTCCCATATCATTGTGCAAAATAGTTCTTAATAATTACCTTAATTTCCTCTTACTTAGAGGCGAGATTGCACTTTTCATCTTTGATACTGTTAATTTGGTTTTTTTCTTTCCTTTTTTAAAAATGAAATTAACTTTATTTTAATTTTTTCTTCAAAGTACTAGTTCCTAGTTTTATTTATGAATTCAATAGTTCTTTTACTTTAAATTTTATTAACTTCTCCTTTAATTTTTAGGATTTCCAATTTAATTTTTATCTGGGGACTTTTAATTTGTTCTCTTTCTAGTTTTTTAAATTTGCATGCCCAATTCATTGACCTCTTTCCTCTCTGATTTGTGGATATATGCACTCAGGGATATAAATTTCCCCTTGAGTACTATTTTTGGCCTCATCCCATAGATTTTGATATGATGTTTCATCATTGTCATTCTCTTCGATGAAATTATTAATTTTTTCTATGATTTGTTCTTTAACCAACCAATTTTGGAGAATCATATTATTTAATTTCCAATTAATTTTTGATTTGCCTCTCCATGTGCCTTTACTAATTATTATTTTTATTGAATTATGATCTGAAAAGGTTACACTTATCATTTCTGCTTTTTTGCATTAGTTTTCAATGCTTTAAGGCATAGTATATGATCAATCTTTGTGACTGTACCATGTGCTACTGAGAAGGTGTATTCCTTTTTATCCCTATTTATTTTTATCCACACATATTTATTTACTCTAATTTCTCTATGATATAATTCACATCTCTTAACTCTTTCTTATTTAGTTTTTGGTTTGATTTATCTAGATCTGATAGAGGAAGGTTCAAATCTGCAACTAGTATAGTTTTGCCTATTTCCTCCTTAAGCTCCAATAGTTTCTCCTTTAAAAATCTGGATGCTATACCATTTGGTGCATAGATGTTGAGAACTGCTATTTCCTCATTGTCTATACTGCCTTTTATCAGAATGTATTTACCTTCCCTATCTCTGTTAAGCAGATCTGTTTTTATTTTGGTTTTGTCAGATGTCATGATTGTGACTCCTATCTTCTTTTTTCTCAGTTGATGCCCAATAAATTTTGCTCCAGCCTCTTACTTTTACCCTGTGTGTATCTACCTGCCTCATGTGTGTTTCTTGTAGACAACATATGGTAAGATTTTGGTTTCTAATCCACTCTGCTATTTGCTTCCATTTTATGGGTGTGTTAATCCCATTCACATTTAGAGTTATGATTACTACCTGTGTATTCCCTGTCATTTTGATTTCCTCTTTTAGTCCTGAATTTTCTTCTTTCGATATTTCCTTCTACACCAAGTGCTTTGCTTTTAATCAGTCCCCCTATACCCCACCCTTATTTAACTTCCTTTCCCACCACCTCCCTTTTTATTCCCTTCTTATTTTTCTTTAAGGTCTGTTGAGTTCCCTTCCCCCTTTCTTTCCCTCCGTTTTGGTAGTCCCCTCCTTACTCCCCACCTTGGTTTTTCCCTCTCAACTTCCCTATAAGGTAAGATAGAATTCCATACCTCAATGGATCTGTATGCTCTTCCCTCTCAGAATTTATTTCACTGAGAGTATGGTTTAAGTATTACCTATTACCACTCTCTTCCTCTCCTTCTTATAATAGTATTCTTAACCTCTCCCTTCCATGAGCCTCTATATGTGGTATAATTTATTCTATTTTTCTTCTTCCTTTAAGTTTCTCTTGGTGCCATCTTCTATTCCACCCCCCCTTTTTGTTTTACATACCATCTTAAACCACTTATTACCCCAACCTCTACCTATGAAAACATCTACCTCTTCTATTTACTAAGATAGTGAAAACAATTTTTGAGAGTTGCAAATATCATTTTTCCATAAAGGAATATAAATAATTTGACCTTACTGAAGCCCTTAAAAACTTCCCCCCCCTTCTTTCTTGTTTACCTTTTCATGTTTCTCTTGAATTTTGTATTTGGATATCAGATTTTCCTTTTAGTTATGGTCTTTTCATAGGAATACTTGGAAATCTTCTATTTTGTTAAATGCCCATTCTTTCCCCTAGAAGTATATAGTCAATTTTGATGGGTAGGTAATCCTTGGTTGTAGACCCATGTGAACCTTAAAAATTCCCAGACCCTACTTCATAAGGTTGGGTTAAGACCATTCCCCATTGGGACCATTCACCATTTGGGCAGTGAAGGTACTTAGATCAGGAATGTGAGAACTCTACTTAGATAAGGAATGTGAGACCTCTACTCTACCCCTACTTAAATCTGCCCTAGGGGAAGATAAAGTTGTAAACTCTTTGCTGAACAATGAAAAGTACTTAAACCCATACTTATAGTAAGACAAAAAGTTCTTAAGCTATGCCTATTTTTGGATATAATACAAAGGGGTGCTAAGTACCTATAAAGGTCAGGCAACTTGTGAACTTACAAGGAGCAAAAAGGTGAGAACTTACTCAGAGATTCTAGTCTACTCAGGGGTGAATTACTCAAAAGATTAGTCTTCTTAGTGTGAACTAAGTATGGTCTGTCCTTTGGAAAAAGTCTACTGTGATTGGTAGATGGAAGAACTTAGGGGAGGTGACATAGGAGAAAATTCCCTTTATAAGGAGAGGAAAAGCTGAATTGGGGAGGGACTGGCCAAAGATGCCTTGAATGGCTTGATGGCTGAACTTGATTGAGCTAACTGAAGCTGAACTGGTGTCACTAGAATCCTTGCTTGAACAGATCTTGTGATGAATGATTAAGGACTGACTGATATTTCTTTTAGGGCTTAGGCCTGGGTTGGCCAGGGCTGCCCTGGGTTGGCCTATCCTTTTCTTATTATTCCCCTATTTTCTCTCTTTCTCTCTTTTCTTTAATTCCTCATTTGTATGAATTAAATTCTCTATAAAACCCAGTTGACTTGGGTATATTCAATGATTGGGAATCTTTCCCTGGCGACCACTTTATATTTGATTTAAAACAAGACACTGTCTTGAAAACATATTTTCTGCGGTCACAATTTACTCATCCACTCTTATATCTACTACAATTTAAGTCTTTCACTATTTTAATCACTACAGTTTATGGCCTCAACCATTTTAATTATAACACCCAATTCTCTTGCCTTTCTGAATATCTTATTCCAGGCCTTGTGGCCCTTTATTGTGGAGGCTGCCAGATCCTGTGTAATCCTGACTGGGGCTCCTTGTTATCTGAATTATCTCTTTCTGGCTTCTTGCAATATTTTCTCCTAGGCTTGTAAGATCTTCCTGGGTGTTGTCTTTTAAGGATTAAATGTAGAGGGTGATATATAGGCTTTTTAAATGTCTATTTTGTCCTCTTGTTCAAGAATATCAAGGTAGTTTTCTTAATTTCTTGTAATATGATGTCAAGGCTTCTGTTTTTTTTTTTCTAGCCTTTCAGGTAGACCAGTGGTTCTTAAATTATCTCACCTGGACCTGTTTTCCAGGTCAGTTGTCTTTTCAGTGAGATATTTCATGCTTCCTTCCATTTTTTCATTCTTTTGATTTTGCTTTATTAATTCCTGCTGTCTTGTGAGAGCATTAGCTACTTCTTGCCCAATTCTAGTCTTCAAAGACTGGTTTCCAGGTATGATCTTTTGATTTTCCTTTTCAGTTTGGTCCATCTTGCTTTCTATGACTTCCAGCAGGTCAATTCTGGTCTCCAGTTTGCTTATTACTTCATGTGATTTCTGTGTTTCTTTTTCTAAGTGGGAGATTTTGTCTTTTAAACTGTTATTTTCTTTTTTTAATTACTTGCATTTCTATTTCACTTTTCTGGCCATTTTTGTTCTATCTTTCTTACTTGGTTCTTGAATTCCATTTTGAATTCCTTAAGAGCTTGTGACCAATTTCCATTTTTTTTTGAAAGTTTGACTGTGTTTGCTTGTTTGTCACTCTCTGTTGTTGCTTCTGTACTATGCAATTTTTGCCATAGAAGTTATCCAGGGTCAAGGGCTTTTTATTTATTTTGGTACTTGTGGATTGTGGTTCCTTTGTGTTGGTAGCCATTGCTGTGCTCATGCGTTTCCCTGAATTATCTTGGTTTCTCAGCCAGAAGTCTGAGTGAGGTGGAAAGGCAGTTCTTAGTGTAATGGGCTTTAAAGAGTCTTACCCCAAGGCTATTTTTCCAGTCTCCCTTCTGTCTGCTATGGCCAGCCTACGGTCTGCCCCACCAGCCTGTGTCTGCCCTGTCTCTGAGCCAGGCTTTGTGCTCTGAGCTCCATGCTCCATGCTCTGTGATCCTTATCCTCAGATCCCAAGTCTAGCTGCTAAGATCCTGTGCTGACCTCAGGGGTGAGACTGTGGTGCCCTCAGCCAGCCCCTGAGCATTTAGAGATTGCCCCAGTCCTCACTCTGACTCTGGCATGGTATGTAGTATGGGGGAGGGGTGATAAGCTTGCACTTTGATAGGGGTAATTTTATCCCCTTATAGTGTGGAGATGCCTAAACCTTACTTACCTTCAAGGCTGCGCCCCTTGGCAGCGCCCTTTCCCTCATCTGATTTTGATGTTTGTCCTTTTGAGGTGCTTTGTTGTGATTGGTAGTAGGAAGAGTCATGAAAGTCTACTCTATGGCCATCTTAGACCAGAAGTCTCTACAATGTCTTAAGGAAGAGCAATATGACTTCTGTACCATGAAAAATTATACCTCCTCACTAAAATGAAGTATTTTTCACGGGATTTTTAGTAGTTTCTGTGAACTAGCATGTGGAGTTTTAGGGTGATGGTGGAAGTGTAGTCTTGGGATATTTTTCTTTTTTTTTCTTAAAATTTTCTTTTTTATTCTCTTATGATTGCTCTCCCTACACATTATCTTTGTCTTTGAAGATAATGTGCCCCCTTTCTGCTGAAACTGATGCCAAGTGGATATTTGAGGTCCTATAGTAGAAATAGAAGTATGTAATGATGACACTTTAGCTCTTGATTTCTCTTAGGAAGAAGAAATATTTAAGGAATATAGCTTAGAACAAATTAATTCAGAAACCATAACTAGGGTTGTAAAACCATGGATTTATCTCAGGATATTGAACGTTAAAGGACAACACTCATAGTCTTTGTGCAACCAAAAAGGTTAAATTGAACTCTGAGTATGCAGGAATAATTAGCTAAAATAGGAAGCTATCACATGACCTGTCACTAGTGCTGTTTTTTATTCCCCTGGCCTCCTCAGTGGCATTAGAAATAGAGTTTCATGCTACTTGTCAAAAAGAGTATTGTGTTACTCATTCTGGGTACCAAATTTGTAGTTACAGCTTGAGGATAATGCCCAGGAGAGTAATCACTAACTGTATAAGTTGGAGTCAGAGAAACATGGTCAAAAGGAGTTCAAGCTATCACATGGCTAGGGAAACAGCAGTTATAAATCACCAAACAAAAAGCAGCTCAATACAAGTATCAAATAACAAAAAACTATGAAGTAGAAATGTAGATCTTGGGTCAAAGAATAAGTTTAGTGGGTTTGTCAGCAAGTTTATGACTGGCAACTGGAAGAACTAGGAACATGAAGAATATACAGATTGAGGCACAGATGCCTAAGATTAATAATATAACTAGGAATAGTACTGCATAATCTAATAATAGCTATGAGCTAGCATTTCTATAGTACCTTAAAGTTTACTTTACAAATATTAGATCCTTAGAAAAATATTGGGAAGTAAATGCTGTTATTATCTTCATTTTAAAGATGAGGAATCTGAGTCAGGCAGACGTTAATTGACTTGCCCAGAGTCACAAAGCAAGTACCATCCTCTATTCACCCAATCACCTAGGTGCCTCAGACATCTATGGAAGTTGCTTATCAAATTCCAGATTTGCTCTGGTTTTTATTCCCCTTCAGATTCCAGGAGGGACATTATGCTATTTTTTTTAGCTAGGAGTCACCACTAGTTATAACCTCCAACCCCATCTTCCTTAATCCCAGTCCAACTAAGATAGTCAATTTAATTCAATTATATATATATATATACATATATATATAAATTAAATAAAATATACTTTATTTAGTAGAAGTAAAGTGAATTTAGACACTTATTACTATGTGCAAAGACCTATTCTGGAGGATACCGAAAAGAAAAGGTAACTGTCCTTGCCTTCAGGGAGCTTATATTGTTTTAGAAGAATATGACATATTCAATTTAATTCAACAAACATTTATTAAGTATTGACTTTGTGTTAAGCTCTGGGGTTGCCAAAAAGAAAAAGAAAGTCTCTACCCTCAAAGAGCTTAAAATCTAAGGTGAAAAACAACACACAAAAAGTTGAAAATTGACTGGGGGTGCAGTGGGGTGGGAATGGGAGGAAACCAAGGGGTATCTTGTTCCCTGGAGCTGAAATCAAGCAGAGTTTTAGATGGAGAGTGGAGTGAGCTGAAAGTAGAATTTCTGCCCTCTATAAAGGAAAATGTCAGGAGGAATTAAATTCACTACCTTCCTCCCCTCTAGGAGGCTCAGGAAGATAAGAAGGTGTCTGAGTATTGTAGTAAGCAGAGGAAAGACTGAATTTGATTGACATAAATGTGACACAGAATCACATGAGAGCCTGGGTCAAGATTCCAAGGGGTGTGAGGTCCTAAATGAAATCAGTCTTCTTGCTGAAGATTTTAGTTGTAGCTATAATTTCCATCTATCTACAAGATATCTGGCCCCTGTGAGATACCAGCTTGAGGAGAGGGTCTGCTTGAACAGGCTGCTGGCCGCTAGAGAGAAGATCAAGAAAAGGACCATTAATCTCTACTGGGAACCGATTTGGACTTTACCTCTGGGATTTTGGCCCATATCTGGACTCTGTGAGGTTCTGTTTGGGGGGACTTTAACTTATTTAGCTTACGAAGTTAGCCAATAGGTTAGTATTAAAGGGAGTTAGTTTTGGAGATAAGATTAAGAAATTTCTCTTCCTGTTACCTTCATTCCCATCCCATTTCCCATTAATAAAATAAAAATATTTAGATGTTTACCTCTTGTTTCTTCCCCTTAAAGATCTCTTAATAACAGTATCCAAAGTCAAATTAACCCCATGGTGATGAGATTAGAAGTGATCAGTTTATGGGGGTAAGTGTGTGTGTGTGCACTTGCACACACTTTCACACTGCATCTAAGGAGAATGAAAATATGCATTCATTATTATAATGTACAGCAATCTGAGGAAGAAGAGAATACTAGCAGCTGGGAGTAGAGGATGGGAAGGAGAAAGCACCTGAGCAGCCTTAAAGGAAGAAAAGTATTCTGAGAGAGAAATGAAGGGGATACACAGTACAGGCATAGAGCATGGCCACATGGTCTTGCCCAGATAGTCTGTGGAAATCATGTCTGGCATTTCCCAAAGGACTTGATTAGAAGAGAGAACATTTGAAGCAAGGAATACAATTAAAGCCAAAATTGTCTAAACATGTGAAATAGTTTTGCTCTCGATAGAGAAATACCATTGGTAGGAGATGCTGCAAATAGGAAGACATAATAAGCATGTTTCTTCCTAATTTCCCTTGCTAACTGCATGTTCTTCTGGGTGGTTCATGGGTAATTGCACCTTTTAAAGTGATTTTCCTTTTTCATAGTTAGTACTCAATGGTTTTTCTTAGGGAATTGTTCCGATGCAGGACACTTGGCAAGAGGGGAAAAAAATAAAGCCTGGGAGAGCAGAGATAACTCTACTAAGTATACCCTGAGCCTGTGGAAGTTCTCTCATTTGAAGCTTATCAGAAACAGGGCAAAGAGCTGTAGCATGGGGTTCAGAAGATGTTTTCCAGGCCTGACTGGTCTTCCAGATTAGCTTTGGGATTCTGGACAGAGCACTAAATTTCTGCTAGAGCTAGGAGAGATGTTAGGATATATCTGACACTTTGGGCACACATTCCTAATTATTTAAAAAATAGACATCAGCGCTACCTAGCACATTTTTTTTTTTAAAAGTCACTTGTCACAGATAAGAGACTAGATGGGCCATAGATCAACTGGAGATCTATCCTGGCACTCCTAGCTGCCAATACTGTTCCATCATCTTAATCATATTGTAGCATTTGAGGTCGAGGCTTAATACTACAAATGTACATATTATTTCACCTGCTAGATATAAACTCCTTGAATGAAGGAACTGTTTTCACTTTTGACTTTGTATGCCAGACATATTTCATTGTTGTTCAGCCATTTTAGCTTTTTGTGACTATTTGGAGTTTTCCTGGCAAAGATACTAGAATGGTTTGCTGTTTCTTTCTCTAGTTTATTTTATAGATGAGGAAACTGAGGCAAACAGGGTTAATTGACTTGCCCAGAGTCTGCAGCTAGTATGTCTGATGCTAGATTTGAACTGAGGAAGATGAGTCTTCCTGACTCCAGTCGTGGCACTCTATGCACTATACTACCTAGCTTACCAGACATATAGTAAGTAGGGGTAGCTAGGTGCCACAGTGGATAGAGATCCAGGCCTAGACTCAAAAGTATTTGGATTCAAAATCTGGCTGTACACACTTCCTAGCTATGTAACCCTGAGCAAGTCACTTAACTCTGTTTGCCTGACCTTTGCCCCTCTGTCTTAAAGTTATTGCTAAGACAGAAGAAAAGTTTTTTTAAAGATTTTTTTAAATCTTTAAAATGTTTTAATTTTAATTACATTAAAAATTTTAATTTAATTAAATCTTTTTAAAAATTAAAAATAATAATTTATTATTAAAATAATAATTATAAATTAGCCCTTACAACTTTTCTACCTTAGAACCAATATGTAGTAGTAATTTTAAGACAGAAGGTAAGCATTATTATTCCTCCCCTCTTCCCCCCAAACAACAAGTGAAGACAAGTACAACTCTGACAGTATTCTTCTGGTGATATAATTCTTTTATAATCCTGTTTCATCTCACCAGGATGTCCTTGAATCTCGAGTTTTAAATGCTCAGCACCATTTGCCTATTAAATGCTTAAATGACATTAAAATTCACAATTGGTGTTCTGAGTCTAATATAAAAGTTTTCCTCCCAGTTAGCCCATTTTTTATGGTGTTTTTTTATTCGAAGATATTTTTTCTGATGATGCTCTGAGGTAAATTGTGTAGAACACTTTAGGATGAAAATCATTGATGTTCCTGGCATCAGATTATGAAATGTCAAATTATCAAAACACTATGACAAAAGAAAAATATCTTTTGTTATCAGGCTGTGAAAAATTTTATGTGAAGTCAAAGAAGGAGGACTAGATTAGGAATCAATGACATGAACTCTAATCCTACTTTTGTCAATATTTTTGGAGCACAATGAATGGATCTGGGTGTCTCACTTTCCAAGGCACACTGTCTACATTCTTGACCAAATTCAGAAAAGGGGTAAACTTCATAAATTTCCTGGAAGAGTAGCCCATTAAGGACTCTTAAATGTATCAGAAGATAAAGAGATCAAAACTAATCATAATGATCTATAAAAGCTATAGGAGTTTTAATAATACAAGACAAACCAAAAGAACTTGAAATGTAAATAATCATATTTTCCTTTAAAACAAGTATGAACAGGCAGTAATTTAAGGTCCAATACCAACTTTTGCTTTCTTAAAAATATGGTGCAGGAAGTAATTACAGAAATGTATAATCAGAAAAAAAGACAGCCCAGGACATGTAGCAAAAGCAAGAAATAACTGATCAAATTTAATCCATAAAATGTCATGAAGTCTAGAGGACAAACTTTTTGTTCTAAGCACCCCTTTATATTCTTAAAAAAATTTCAGGACCCTAAAAAGAGATTTTGTTTATGTAGGCCATAAAGATTCATATTTGCTGAGTTCTATATACTGAATATTTATCCATTAATTTACTGAAATGAAAAATATCCTAGTATCATTATGAAAACAGTTTTGACCTAGTGGAGCCCCTGATTGGATCTTGGGAACTCTAGAGGTGCCTGGAGCATATCTTTGAGACCCACTAGTCTAGAAGTCTCCTAACCCTCCAATGACTGACTGATTTATAGACAGTAAGTCACAAGGCATAGGCAGGCATGAATGATACACTTGTAATCACTATCATTGGAAGGAGGATGCATTCCTCCACTGGAGTTAAGAAGACCAAATTTGGCCTCAGACACTTACTAGCTGTATGGCTGTGGGCAAGACACTTAACCTCTATTTACCTTAGTTCCTTCATTTGTAAAATGGGGATAATAATACCTATTGCCCAGGGTGGTTGTGAAGACCAAAATGGGATCAGATTTGTAAATCACTTTGCAAATTTTATTATGGTACATAAATTGCACTATTGTTAGTGATAATAATAATGGTGATATTTTCTTTAAAAAATTAATAAGCATTTTCTCTCTATACAAAAAAAGAAAAAAGAAAAAGGGAAACCCTTATAACAAATATAATCATAAAACTTCAGAAAATGAATGCATAAAAACAAAATATTAAACATTTATTATACTGGGCATAATGAACAAAAATTATATATTCAATAAAGGGCCATTGAAGAGAAACATTTAATTTTCAAGGTAATTAAAAAATAAACTTGTAAGTCACAAATAATTACTCCTGAGAAAAAATGCTAATAGAATAAATATTCTACACACGAGATCCTGAGGAAAGGTAAATTTTGTCTTTAAGCCATTTTAGCTCAAAGGAACAATCAGAGGTAGTATTTGGAGAATGATGGTCAAGGTGCTGCTGTATTGCCCTGGCCTAACAGTTGACACTTCCTTTAAGTGAATCAATTCTAATTGAGATCTAAAGTAGAAGTTTCCCCAGAAGATATTTTTCTCTTTAAATCCAATTTAACTTTCTAGTAGGCAGTAAGTTTCTTGGAATTTTTGAAAAATAAGATATTCTAGAAATTATTTTCAGGCATTTCAACTACTATTAATAAGCACTATTTACTTGATGAGAAAAGAAGCAGCACTCTAGAACATCAAAAATATGACAACTTTCTACAAGAATTTATTAAGTATCTGCTGCCAAGTATTGAGAGAGGAAGTTTTAAATATGAAATGGTTTTTGACATCATGAAATTCAATCTAGGACAAGGTTATACCATGCATATAGATTAGTAAATGGCACAATATTACATTTTAAGTATATTAGAGGCAGCTAGGTAGTGTAGTAGTAGTGGTAGTCTCTCGGTGATCGAGAATGACTATTGTCTTTGTGCATTATCATCTATTGATGTACCCTCATGTGGCTTTGGAGTCCAAAGGCTGAGGCGCAGAGTCTGTGGCACATGGGGCATGGGACGCCAGTTGTTACGGGAGGTGCGGTTGTGACCTGGTGTCGGCGTTCACGCGCAGCGGCAAGACGTCGACGTTGCTCATCTTCAAAGGTGGTGGCATGGTTAATGTGGGTTCGCCAGCTGCTTCTGTCAGAGGCAGCGAGTTCCAGTTGCTTTGGTGTCATGCCAGCCCACTTCAGGTTTGACTTTAGCTGATCCTTGAATCTTTTCTTTGGTCAGCCTTGTTTCCTGAGTCCAGCTGACAGTTCACCATAGAATACCTGTCTTGGTATTCGCTGTGGGTCCATGCGGATGACATGTCCAGACCATAGTAGCTGGGTTTGGAGGACCAGGACTTCGATGCTGGTGGAGTTGGCTCTGTCGAGGACTTCCTGATTGGTGATTCGGTCCTGCCATCGGATCCTCATGATTGACTGGAGGGAGCGTTGGTGGAATTGCTCCAGCTGTTTCATGTGCTTCCAGTACAGTGTCCATGTTTCACAACCGTACAGGAGCGAACTGAGGACCACTGCATTATGCACTTTGAGCTTCGTCACAGTACTTACACCTCTGTGTTGGAGGACTTAGCAGTGCAGCCACCCAAGTGCCTGGCTGGCCTTTTGGATCCTGGCATTGATCTCGTGGTCTAGGGACCCGTCGTTGGCGATGGTGCTGCCCAGGTACTTGAAAATGTTGACGTTAGAAAGCTGCGTGCCGTTGATTGTAATGCACGGCTGGTTTGTTGGCCTCCCTGGTGCAGGTAGGAACAGCACCTCTGTTTTGCTGAGGCTGATAGTCAGGCCAAACAGTTTTGTTGCGGTGGAGAACCTGTCCACAATGGTTTGGAGATGATTTTCTTGGTGGGCCATGAGAGCACAGTCATCTGCAAAGAGAGCTTCCAGGATGAGTCTCTCTGTTGTCTTTGTTTTTGCAGTCAGGCGGCGAAGGTCGAATAGTGAGCCATCCAGTCGGTATTTGATGTAGACGCCCAGGTCTAGATCCATCACAGCATGTCGTAATACTTGGGTGAAGTATAGGTTGAATAGCACTGGAGCGAGGACACAGCCTTGTTTCACGCCATTGGAGATGTTGAAGCGATCGAAAGTCTCTCCACCAGATAGGACTTCCCCTGTCATGTCAACATGAAAGAGCTGGATCAGTGTGACGAATTTTGTTGGGCAACCGAGCTTGCTGAGGATCACCCACAATGCGTCCCTGTTCACTGTGTCGAAGGCCTTTGTCAGGTCTATGAAGACAATGTAGAGACTCAGGTTCTGCTCAAGGCATTTTTCCTGCATTTGCCTCACCGTGAAGACCATGTCGATGGTGCTGCGATCTGGTTGGAAGCCACATTGTGATTCAGGCAGGTTCTGCTCTGAAACAGATGACAGGAGTCTGTTGAGTATAACACGGGCAAGGATCTTTCTGGCAGTGGAGAGTAGTGAGATGCCTCTGTGTTGTCACAGGCTGCTCGTGAGCCTTTGTTCTTGTATAGGGCTACGATGGAGGCATCTCTGAGTTCTGGGGGCATGTCTTCCTCTTTCCATATGCTGGTCAGCACTATGTGGAATGCCAGGAGCACCTTTAAGGCCTATTACACCTCGGTTGGAATCCCGTCTTTCCAGGTGCCTTGCCTGCACTCATTTGTTTAGTGGCTTTTTGGACTTCCTCTATTGAAGGAGGGACGTCAAGTTGTTCAATGGTGTGGTTTTGGGGGATCTGGTCAAGGGCGCTTTGATCGACTGAAGAGAGTCGGTTGAGAAGCTGACTGAAGTGTTCTTTCCACCTGTTGCTGATGCCTTTTTTATCTTTTATGAGAGTGTGACCGTCAGAGGATAGCAAGGGAGTGGTGGTGGGTTTTAATGGCCCATAGACAGTCTTGAGGGCACTGAAAAATTGTTTGTAGTTTTTCATATCAGCAAACTGCTGGATTTCTTCTGCCTTTTTTTCCCACCATCAGTCTTGCATCTTCCTGATCTCATGCTGTGCCGTGGCTTGGAGAGACTTGAATCTGTCCTTTTTAGGAGCAGAGTTTGGGTTATTTTGCCACTCCATAAAGGCTTTGTTCTTCTTGCTCAATAGGTCTTCAATAGCAGTGTTGTTCTCGTCAAACCTGTCCTAGTGGTTGCGTTGTTTTGGGCCTAGGACTGCCTTTGATGTTTCCCTTCACTGCGTCTCTGAACTGGTTCCATTTCTTGGTTGAGCTTCCAGTGAGTGGTCCCTTGGCAGACAGCTTGTTGTCCAGGCAGGACTGGAATGTTTGCAAATAAGATGGATCTCTAAGACGACTCACGTTGTAAAATGTGTGAACTGTCAGGGCGCGTTTTGGATGGCGAGGCGCAATGCACATTTGAAGAGTCTCTCTAACCAATTGGTGGTCTGTCCAGCATTCAGCTCCTCTCATGGCTCTGGTGATCTTTACATCCTGGATGTCTCGCTGGCGTACAATGATGTAGTCAATGAGATGCCACTGTTTTGATCTTGGGTGCATCCACGTTGTTTTATATTTGTTCGCCATTCTGAACACAGTGTTCGTGATGGTGAGTTCAAACTCTGAGCATTTGCTGAGTAGCAGTAGGCCGTTGTTGTTCATTTTGCCCACGCTGTGTTTGCCGAGCACTCCATTCCATCTTTCATGGTCCTGGCCAACGTGGGCGTTGAAGTCTCCCAGTAGTATCAGCTTGTCATTTGTGGGCACTGAGTGCAGGACGGCACTCAGGTCAGAGTAGAACTGCTCAATGGTCTCCTCTGTGCTGGTCAGTGTTGGGGCATATGTGCTGATGATTGTGGCATACCGGTCTTGGCTAGGTAATACAATAAATAAAGTATTGATCTTAGAGTCAGTAAGACTGGGTTTCAGATCCTGACAAAAATATTTACTGGCTGTGTGACCCTGGGCAAATCACTTCATCTCTCGATATCTCAGTTTCCTCATAAGTACCATGCATATAATAATTGAATTATCTCCTATATATCTCCTATAGTTGTCATGAGGCTCAAATGAGAAAATATCTATAGAATGTTTTGCAATGCTTATTATACAATGCTATATAAATGCTAGCTATTATTATTAGCTAGAGCAAATATTATACAATATAATATATTATATTATATTATATACATATATATGTATATTACATATATAAAAATATATTATACAATATAAAAAATATTATACAATGCTATATAAATGCTAGCTATTATTATTATTACCTAGAGCAAAACTAAGAGCTATGTGAGACCTGAGGGAGGAAAGATCATTACTAACTGGTGTAAGAGATGGCTTCATAAGAGATGACTTTTGGGCTTTACAGAAGGGAGGGTAGGTTAGGTGGCTCAATTGATAAAAAGCCAGGCCTAGAGAAGGTCTTGGGTTCAAATCTGGATTGACACTTCCTAACGGTGTGTTACTGGGCAAATCTCTTAACCCCAGTTGCTTAGCCTTTACTGTTCTTCTGTCTTGTAACCAATAATTAGTATCAATTCTAAGGCAGAAGGCAAGGGTTTAAAAATAAATAAAGAATGGGTAGGAATTTAACAGATGAAGACAGTTAGAAACTGTAGGCATGTCAGTCAACAAACCTTTATTAAGCATTTACTTTGTGCCAGGCTCTCTGCTAAGTGCTAAGGATTCTAGATAGTCAATCTCTGTCCTTAAGTAGATTGCAGACAATTGAAGGAGACAATATGTGATTGACTACATACATACAAATTATAAACAGAGTAGATGGAAGTAGAGGAAGGAGCTATTGAGAGGTTTCACGGCATGTTGAACTTGAAAGGTCTCCTACAGAAGACAGGATTTAATCTGTCTTGAAGGAATCCAGGGAAGTCAAGAGGCAAAGGTAAAGAGGAAGAGCATTCTAGGTCTGGAATACAGGCAGCACATAGAGCCAGGAAATGGAACAGCAGGCAGGCTAGTGAAGCTAGGCTGAGCGGAGGTTTGGAATTATGAAAGCACAGGGTATATTCAAAGGTCAGAGAGTAGTCCAGTTTGAACAGGACCAATCTCAGAAGAAAAAGGTCTGGGAGGAACAATGATTGGTACATATTGTGTTTTTTTTTTTTAAACTAATAGCCCTTTAATACTGCTACATCTTTTTTTTTTAAACATTATTTTATTTGGTAATTTCCAAGATTGGTACATATTGTAAGCAAATTTCTACTTTATTATACCTACCAGTCCCCCAAATGGCTAGTATTAGACAAGTGACAGAGTTTTCTGTCAAATAATATTCATGGCTTTTTGCAAAGACAATTTTTGCCCTTCCCTGGCACACTGGTTTAGTGGGGATCCTTATATAAATGGAGAAGTACTCTTTTCAATGTTTCCCCTGAAGTGTGACATTAAAAATCACTTCTCTTCTTATGAGAGGGGCAGTCCAGAAGGGAATATCTCAAACTGGCCATGTGAACATCAGAATATTCACCTGTCCACTCCAAGTAAATTGCTTTGAAGATAGAGAGTAATGGCTCATTGAATTAGCAAATCCATGCCTGGTTCAACTGTGTACAAGTCCTATTTCAGGTAAAAACAAAGGGTTGCAGGGCACCATACCTGTGCTATGAACATCTTTCCCTGAGCTACTGATGGCCAAATCAGCTGGAATTTTTATTTCTCAGCTTGATGGATCTTTTCAGGTCTCTAAGGAAGCTCTTTAATCTGGATCATGAATGAGACCAAAAGATACAGGAGTCCCTCAGATTCTAGTTAATAACTGCAGATTGCTCTAAAATGGCAAAGTATCCTTTCAGGGAAAAATGTGAAATTGGTCATGTTTTTGGTTTTGCTGCTAAATAATGGAGGGGAGTTAAAATCCATTTTAGTTAATTTACTACCACACAAAACAAGAATGATCCAAGAACACGCTTGTTAAATTAAAAATCACTTAACATTCTATAGCAGTTGGGGAAAGTATCTAATCACAAAATAAGGAGCAAATGGATATGTTCTTAAGGATTGTTCCTATTGGGAAGAGATGACTGAGCATGTTGGAAATGTTTCTAGTGGCAATATAAAGAGCTATTGAGACTTTGGGTTTGCTTTGAAAGATTATCTCTCTGGGGTTCTCCAGAAGCTTTTTATATTTGCTTGTCTTGTTAATATTTTCCTACTGGTGTTGCTCATTGTTCAGTCATTCAGTCATGTTCAACTCTTTGTGACTGTTAATTATACTCTTTATGGGGTTTTCTAGGCAAAAGTTTTCCATTTCTTTCCTCAATGGATTAAGGCAAACAGAAGTTAAGTTTCTTGCCCAGTGTGAGGTCAGATTTGAATTCAGGTCCTTCTTAACTCCAGGCCCACTGCTCTATTCCCTGAGCTACCTATCTGCTTCTTAGAGGTTAAGTGATCTGCCCAAGGCAACAGCTAGTTTCTGAGGCTGTGTGAACTCAAGTTTTTCCTGATTCCAGACCCAATGTTCTATGCCCTGAGCCATTTGGTGGCCTTTCAGTCTTCATTAATTCATTATATATGTAAGTATAGGTATGGTGAAGTACTGCGATGGATCTGTTTGCTTGCTGAAATCAGTATTCCATCTGACCATATAGATTCCAATTCATTCATGCCTGCATCTTCTTTAAGACCATTGTCTATGTACTCTCATAAGTTTGCTGTGGTAGTCCACTCAGCATGCTGGAGCTTTTCTCAGTTTTTTGAGATAATGAATATATTCAGTAGAATATGTGGACTATGTAGCAATTATTCTTTTTTTAATTTATTTTATTTTTTTAAATAAAAACTCTTACCTTCTGTCTTAGAATTGGCTCTAAGGCTGAAGAATGGTAAGGGCTAGGCAATGGGCAATGGGGGTTAAGTGACTTGCTCAAGGTGCTACCGCCAGGAAGTGTCTGAGGTCATATTTGATCCCAGGATCTCCCATCTCTGGGGCTGGTTTTCAATCCACTGAGCCATCTAGCTGCCCCCCCAATTATTCTTTTTTAGCAAGTAACCAGTCCATAATTTTCTTTTTAAGGTTCATACATTTCTTTGATCTTTTATTTTGCTTCTTTGTCATAATTCCCTATTTATAGTTCATTATAGTCTATTATATTCTTTTTCACTGTCCTTTGTGATATGACTTTTTTATAGAGAACATAATGTTCTGTTTCTCTTGGCCATACAACAATACTGTAAGAATATTGGTGAAGAATATTGGATTTGTTTAGTGGAGAAGTTTGGGGTTACTAAAAAAACTTTGAAATTTCACAAATGTAATTAATTCAGTCAATTTTTCTCTTTTTAGTCATTTCTGGGTCTTTTTGTATCTGTATCTGTACCTGTACCTTTTATGTCTCTTTACCTATAACTATATCTATGTCTTTCTGATTCTGTATCTATTCCTATACACACACACACACACATATATATTTCTTTTTTTAAAAATTCTTACCTTCTGGATTAGTATTAGTTCTAAGAAAGAAGAGTGCCAAGGGCTAGGCATTTGGGGGTTAAGTGATTTGCCCAGGGTCACATAGCTAGGAAGTGTCTGAGGTCAGACTTGAATCCAGGACCTCCCATCCTCAGGCCTGCTTCTCTATCCACTGGGTTACCCAGATGCCCTCCTATATAGATTTCTTTCTCATTCTTTTGCTCTATCCTTTATCCCTAGTTCTTTATCTCACTTATAGCTATTTCAATCGCTCTGTCTGTCTTATTCTTTTTCAGCACCCACCTAAAGCCACTATATTTCTTGTAATCTCTCTATTATGTACACTTTTTCTCTTGCTTTCTCTAATACCCAAGATCAGGAAAAGAGGAGGGTGTAATCTTTGCTCCCTGCTGACAATTATAGACAATTCCTGCATAACCATACCTTAGCGGTTTGTCTTGACGCAAGGTCTAGGAAATTTGCTAGTATTAGCTCCTCTCCATCTTTCTTATATTGATGCATCAATCAACTGACAGAGAAAAGAATTAAGGGCTTACTATGTACCAGACCCTGTTCTAAGCACTGGGGATACAAATGGCTCATAAGGGTAATAGGGTAACAAGCACAAAACAGAGTTGCTAGGGCTTCATTCTCTTGAGGGTCAGGTTTGGTACATTTTACCTTCAGTTTTCTCTTGTACCCTGAGAGGACTGGAAAGTCTCTTTCTTTGCCACTGGTTCAATCTCTATCCATTATATACCATTACCTCCACCTCACCATTTTAGGGGCCCAGTGATTATCACTTCTGTAACAAGCACAAATATTTTTTCCTAAATCACTTCAGGGGGTACAATAATCCTCTTCCCCTCAGATCCTGGGGAAGGGAGAGATCAAGCTCACTGGTTACTTCTTTGTGGCATTATTTTTACCAAGTTCAAGCCAAAGGCTAGATGAGCTAGAGTTCTAGGACCCTTGATCCCCAAAACTTTTTTGCTTGTTGGCTGCAATATTTGGCCTAGTTCCCTAAACTCTTAGATCTCTGTGGCTTGAACTTCCAGGTCAAAGCTTGAATCAGCTCAAGGGCAAATCACCGCCAAACCCAGACAAATAACTGCCACTACTCCTAGATGTCAGAACGCCTAGCACGCTGCCAGCCAGTCGCCTCTCCAGGGAAAGAGGGAAAAGCAAGCCAGTGACGTGACTTACATAGACGGCTTTATGTCACTTTCCTGCGTCTCATCTGTGCCAATCATAGCTTAGGTTGACTTAGTACAGCCCAGGGGTCTGTCCACTTTTTCTGCACATATCTGTTGAAGGCCATTTTCCTCAGATACTTAATCCTTGAGTTTGGTGCAGACCTTCCTAATCTTGTTAAACTAAGGAGGGTGGAGAAATGTAGAGTTCCCAAGACCTGATTCTGTTAGTCCAAGTATCTCTATTGTTATCGATCAGGAAATAGCTAAATCAGATCTTCTAAAGTATGGTCTGATTAGGGTAGAATAGTTTTAAAATTCACATTTTTACATCTAGGATCAAATATAAATTCCTTTGGCTTTGAAAGTTCTTCACAGATTGATTTCATCTCACCTTTATAGACTTATTAGACATTACTTTCTACCCACTCTATCATTCATCCCTAATGACACATATTAAGTGTTCAACAAATATTCATTCATTCATTTTTATTGTTGTCTCTCACATATGACATTCCATCTCCTTTCTTCCAGTCTTTGCAGTGGTATGTCTCACATGCCTGGAATGGTCTCTTCCATCATCTTCAACTTTTGGAATCCACAAGTTCTTTCATGACTCAGCTCAAGGGCTACCTTCTGCATGAGGCCTTTCTTGTTTTCCTAGCTGCTAAATGCTTTCCCCCCATTGATGGCTTGTGTCTCCTGATTATGTGTCTTGTAATACCTTTGTAATGGGGATGGAGCATACACCAAGATGCTTTGCTTCTTGCCAAAAATGTGTAGTTCATTGTTGAAAGGATTTGCTGCTTGGGTGGGATACAGCAAATTTCAAGTGATCCCATTGTCTTGAGGTAGTGGCAGAGAGCTGTGATCCTATATTTCTTACAAATGGAGAGACAACTTATAGATTCTTCTCATCTTTACTTTCTAGGATTTGTGGAAAGTATTTTTGCAGGAGAATGACTACCCTTCTCCTGTCCTTGATAGCATGAAGACTGCTCTTACATGCTATCATATCAGGGGCAGAACTAGGCAAATCTGAGCCTGGGTTTTTCTCTTTTGCTTTCTATTTTCTTCCTGAATATAGGTGACTGAACATTGATCTCAACCTAGAAATGTCCAGGTTTGGAGGTAACCTTGTTTTTAGATAGATCCAGAGATCATAGGTTCTTCTGTTAGAGCTAACTGGTAGCAGGGGAAAATTCTATGTTCGAAAATATACCACTTTTAGGGAGAGGGGTTCAAGCCTTGGCCCAACTTCTTAGAAGACAAATATCTTAAGGGAATTCTGCTGAGCTGAAGTGAATTATAAAATGTCTATCAGAAGTCCTGCCAAATGCTCTGTGTTTTGATGGTTTCAAGACTCAGTGTCCCAGGAGAATATAACATATTACTGAATTTTTTTATGTTTTTCTTTCAGGGTATACTTGTGAGTCTTATGTGGTTATTTCTTTTGTACTGCAGATGTTAATAGCTCTTCCTATATCTGATTTTGATTGTACATTTCCTCTCTCCCCACTTTGAGGATAACTTAGATATGGACTAAAATGCATTCTCAATTATTTTCCCTTTAATTTCCCTTAAAGGGGGTATAAAGAAATAAAGAGTTTGAGAAAAGAAGCTTAATTGCTCTTATTAGAGACAAGATTCTCCCAAGATTGAACTATTTCACAACACACATGAGTCCAGAGCAGAGGGGCTGCTTAGTGGGAAGGGAGAAGGAATAGACAAAGCCTGGATCCTTTGTATCTCTCTACTGCTAGTAGTGGTTTTAATTGTTAGATCTATATATGTATATATTGTCTCTCCCATTAGGAAACATTACTTGAGGGCAGAGACTACTTCAGTTCTGTTTTTGTTTCTCTAGTCTCTTGTTTGTTGAGTCCTTCCTACTAATCTATTTTTTCTTTTAGGATCAATATTAAGTAGTCTTTATGATTACTGTTTTATAATATAGTTTTAATTCTGGTATTGCCCTCTTTATTCTTAGTGTCCTAATCTCTAATTTTTTCTTGAGAGTATAGTTAGTCAACAATGAATAATATTTATTAAATGCTTATTGTTGTCTAGGGTGGTGACTGTGTCAGAGAAGAGAAAAGTATGTATAATAAAGGATGTTGTAAAGGTAGATGATAAGACTTGACAAAGGATTGAATAGGTGGGGTGGTAGTTGAGGATAATGTTAAGGTTGTGAACCTGTGTTCTAGGAGAATGGTGATATGTTGAATATTGGAAAATTGGAAAGAGGGGAGAATTTTTGTGGAAAGATAATATGTTCAGTTTTGGACATGTGGAGTTTGAGATCTTTATTATGGGAAACCCAATTTGGAATATTCAAAAAGGCAGATGGTAATGTGAAATTGGAACTTAGCAGAGAGATTAGTAATGGATATATAAATCTGGGAATCATCTGTGTGGAGATGATACTCTAACTCTGGGATTTGATGAGGTCACCAACAAAGATAGAACAGAGAGAGAAGAGAAAAGAGCTCAGAAAGCCCATTGGAGGGCACCTACAGTTTGTGAATGTGACCTAAATGAAGATCAAACAAAGGAGACTGAGAAAGAATATGAGACAGCTTGAAAAAGACTCTGGAAAGAGCAGTGTTCAAAAAACCTGGAGAGGAGAGATTATCTGGGAGAAGAGGGTGATCAATGGTGTAGACATATCAAGAAGAATGCAGATTGAGAAAAGGTCATTGGATGTGTCATATTAAGAGATTATTGGCAACTTTGAAGAGAATAATTTCAACTGAATGTTAAAGTCAGAACCCAGGCTGTATGGATTTAGAAGAGAAGGAGATGAGAAGTGGAGCTTTCTAGAAGTTTTGTTTTTCTAAATTAGCTTTATTTTATTTTGTCTACTATGAAAATGCATCTTGTTATTTTAATTGTTATGCCACCAAATCTATTGTTATATTGGAATAGTCCACATTACCTTTCTAGCCTTACTACACATCATTCTCCTCCATTCACTCTGTTTATATACCAGCCAAACTAGACAATTCTCTGTCCCACAACAGACTCCAAACTTTCATGTCTAAGTTCTTTTGCTTAGATTATTTCCTATATGAGTAATCCCTTTCCTACTTTCCTTCCCTTTCCACTCTTTTTTTACTGTTAATTACTAAACATCTTTCAATATTCACTTGAATGCCATTTTCTCCAAGATGCTTTTAAAGACATCCATTTGATAGTGACCCTCCCCATCAGGCCTCATATATAACTTTATTTTGTATCTCTTTATTGTACATATTTGATGATATTGTGTATTATAGGTATCTATGTTGTTTTAATATCCCCGTCCTAGACCATAATCATCCGGAAACCAAGGTGTACCATTTATCTAAACTTAAATCTTCCCCTAGTCTAGTTCTTATGGGAGGTGATTAAATTGTAACACAATCCATTGAATTTAAACAAATTCAACTTATTAAATTGTATTTATCAAATAAAATTGATTTCATTAAAATATATTACAGGTGAAATAGAAAAAAATGAATCGTGAAAACCAGAATTAAAAGAAAAACTGAAAAATTATTAAAATGTAGAAGTGAAAACTGATACATTTTGGTACATTATTCTTTTTTTTTCTTGATATGCAACAGGCAGTTTTGTTTCTACACAGAAAGAGAATATTAAGCAATCATCAAAGAATGATTATAATCATTAGGGAGGCTAGTATTCAACTTTCACTGAGACTTTTGCAATAGAGCTGCTCTTTAGTTATTTTCTGCTTCACCTTCTCTGAGTAAATGAAATCAAAGTTCAATTAAGGTCAAATGAACTCTTTTCTATGGCTTCTCTTTGAATGTACCTCTCCTCAAATAATCTGCTGCTTCCTCTGTTGCTATTCCTGTTGTGATTGTGGTTGAACCTGTTGCCTTGGTGCCCATGTTGGGGAGAAGATACCAGCTGCCTCTTGAGATTTCACAAGGTCTTTTACACAGAGAAGGAAGACACACACAATAAGTGGCTCCATCCCAGAAATAAACACCAAAGTTCTAAGAGACTATGTGCTTACCAGTCCAAGTCCAGTGTGGGGCAAAGGCATTCCTTCTCCTCAACCCACTTCCCACTGACCCTCCCTTTGGAATCCAGAGAGTCATCTTCAAACTTTAGTAATCTTTATGCTGTTTTGGGGTGTTAGAGGTGAACCCCCGGGGCTCGGGAAGGGTACCATTTGCAGAATGCAAGACTCAGAAACTTAGCTTAAAAGTAAAAGAGAGATTTATTTGTTTAGAAGGTAATGTTGAATCTGGCCAGGACAGCATAGGTGGAAGCCTGCCTCCTTGGTGGAACAGAATAGATGGAAAGCTGTTCCTTGGGGGGACAGCATGGATGGAAAGCTCTCCCCCAGAGAACACCAATTCTGGGGTTTTTATACTCTACAACAGTGAAGGGTACCTCTAGAGTGGTAAGCACTGAAGCAAGAGGTAGAGCGAGGTTTGCCTGAAGGCATAGGGAGTAACTCTCATAGTTTGGAGGACAGATGGATGTCTGAAATACAACTTGATATGATCAAGACAAAACCTGGAGGTATATCTCGCTGTCCATCGGAAGTCTAAAGGATGATCCAAGGAGGATCATCCTCTCAGGGTCAGATGTTTTGGGTTAAGAGTCACAAGGATAGAAGGGAGCAAAGGAGTTTCCCTGCTTATAGTTTGCCTGAGTTTGGGGGATACTATGCCCATGTCAATACTAGATGGAGAATTAAAATTTGCCTTATGAAAAGCATCTAGGTACCACAGTGGATAGAGCTATAGGCCTAGAGGCAGGGGGACCTGGGTTCAAATGTAGCCTCAGATTCTTCCTGCTTTCTGAGTGGCCTTGGGTAAGTCATTTAACCCTAAATGCCTAGTCCCCTACTGGTCTTTCTTAGAATTGATACTATGACATATGCTAAGGATTAAAAAAAAAAAATTTTTTTTTGCCTTATGGCTCTCTTAAAATTTCATCTATTCACTCACTCACCCCTGATATTATCTACATTTAAAAAAATAGTCTCACATTAAAAAGAAGAATCATAGGAAATTTGTATAGTACTTGAAAGCTCATGGCTCCTGCCAAAAAATCAGACAAGCGATATTTATACTTTCTTACTAACATCAGGGTATACTCACCCACCGATTCTCCTTTTTCTTCTTCCTAGATTTGGCAGGTTTGAGAACTTCTTTGCGTAATGTGCTAGAGCCAGCTCTGACTGGTTCAAGAGAGCCAATTGTTGCATTTTCATAGTGAGCATTTACCTTTCCTTAATTGGCCAATACCACAAATCAGAGCTTTATTTGTTTTTATTTATTGTTTTATTGATTATTTAGATATAAGAAAATGACAGAGAAAATATTAATAATGCAGGGTAAACTTAAAAGTGTGGCTTATGTATATATTTTTTTCCATCAAGGAGATGATTGTTAAACATTTATCAGCCCATGTTGTGTGTATGTATGAGTATATGTATATATATATGTATATATAATTTTTTTGCAAGGTAGACATAACATTGAACATTGAATCATGAAAAAGTCTCTTGCTGCCTTTTAATTTCCTCCTTTACTGAGGAAACTTCCTGACATGAAAAACAAATAACAAAATAACAACAAAAAAACATAGAAGCAGAGAAGTATCCAAGGTCAACACTGAAATGGAGAACTAAATGACACCTGGCCTTGAAACATTTCTGGCTCACTATAGTTCCCCTACTCTAACTGAATGGAACAAAAAAAAAACCTCTCAGAACCTTGAGTGCATTTGCTATTCTCTCTGTCTCTGTCTCTGTCTGTCTGTCTCTTTTTCTCTCTTCTTTTTCTCCTTTTGGCATCAGATATCAACCTTCAAATCAAAGGATTGCTGTCTAGTAATATGAAGGTAGCTTTTTGTCAGCTTGCAAATGTCATCCAGCGCAGCTGGAATTTTGCAAAGATTTTAGCTTTCAGATAGGGGTTATATTCATACACTTACATATTCATCTTTTAGTTGATATTATTGGGAAGCTACCTTCTCTAAAACCCTTGGCTTTGAGGCAGTGATTGTTTTTTTCATTTTTTCATTTTATTTTTTTTGAAAAATTTGTTTAGTCAATTTAGAACATTATTCTTTGGTTACAAGAATCATATTCTTTCCCTTCTTCCCCCCCCCCCCCCCTTCCTGTAGCTGATGCACCATTCCACTGGGTTTTACATGTGTCCTTGATCAGAACCTATTTCCATGTTGTTGATGTTGCACTAGGGTGATCATTTAGAGTCTATATCCAGAGGCAGTGATTGTTAAAAGATCTTGTTTGCATTTTGAGTAGATCTGAATGTTTCCAGTTCAGTTAGATTAATTTCTACTTATGAGATTGGTTCAGCATCTTCTCAGAATTTATAGGCTTCCTACACGAGAGGTTTATAAAAGGTTAGTCTCTTGAATCTCTACCTATCCAGGTTTTGGTCAACATAGGACACTTTCCATTCTTTTGAATGGTTGGTCCCGGATCTCTGCAATTTAATTCGCTCCTTACCTCTGCCTCTTAGAATCCTGAGCTTACTTTAAGCCATAGCTTAGGTACTATGACTTTAAAAAAATATTTAGCATTTCTGTAGGGCTTTACGTTTGACAGAATTCTTTTCATATGTTAGCTCACCCATAGGTTTAATAAGGGCATTCATATTTGGTCCTCTCAACAACTCTGTGAGAAAGGTGATATATTATCCTTTTTCTACAGATGTGGAAACTGAGTCCTGATTTCATCTCCTTCCAGTTGTTAGCACTGAAATGACTCTGCATAATTTTCTATATATTTTGCATTTACTTGTACATTATATACACACATTATGTCTTTGCCCAAGTTCACATAGTTTAATAAGTGTTTGAGGCCAGATTTAAACTCAGATCTTCCTGACTCCAGGCCCAGCACTCTATGACCTGTACCAGCAGCAATCTAGAAGGAATTTTAAAACTTTCTAGACCACCTATCTCATTTTAAAGTGGAGGAAACAGAGACTTAGGGAGGCTAAGTGACTTCTTCAATAAGAGATCATAATACAAATTTTAGAAATAAAATTTGAACTCCAATATAGAGGCAGCAACTAGGTGCTATACTGGCTAGATTGCCAGTCCTGGAGTTAGGAGGAGTTAGAGGTTATCTCAGATACTTTCTAGCTGGGTGACCCTGGGCAAATCATATAACCCTGCTTGCCTTAATTTCCTCATATATAAAAAGAGCTGGAGAAGGAAATAGCCAACCACTCCAATATCTCTGCCAAGAAAACTCCAAATGGGGTCATAGAATCAGAGGTGACTAATTGACCCCCCCCCAAAAAAAGAGTCCTAATTATAGAGTCAGCACTTTTCACACTGTACCTGACTGCCTCCTTATGCCACTTAAGGGAGGCAGTTTGGTAGAAGACACATAACTATTGTATGCCTTAGGCTACTGCCATAGGATCTAATTCTAAAGTCATAGAGCTGCAATTTGTTGGTGAAGGGAGCTCTTTCATGTGGAACTTCCTACATGCCATGGTCACACATCTGTTGCTCATGATTATGATTATTGTACAAAATCAAGAAATAATGATTGTTTTAATTCTTGAACAGCTTTTAATTCATGTTATTTTCCTGCTGTGACTAATTTGTGGGTAGATTTTCCCCTCTAACATTTTTGCCTATCAATCAAAATATTTAATCATCCCTTGAAAAATTACATCAGAAAGAATGGATGATGATAGTTGACAGCCAAGGTCCTGCTTTGGGTCAGAACTGCAGAAATGAAAACCATATTTAGAAGCAGATTAAGCTTCATTTGTAGAAATGTGACCATTGTAATCTGAGTTACATAAAATCAATTTGGCTCCTGACCCATGCCTTGTCAATAACCATTTTCTGTTTGTGATTTGAATGAGGACAATTCATCCACTCCTCATTTTGGAATTAATAGTAGGGGATACCTTAATCTCCCCCCGTTGTTGATTGTCTTCCTCAAGGTGAGCCCAAACCTGGTGGGACTCTTTTTCTTGCCTTTCCTTCTGTCACCCATCCACATAATAAGAAACAGTTACAACATCGGCGATTAATGTTATTAATAGCAATACCATTTCTCCCACTTGCCATTCCACCTTTTTATTGATGTCTTCCTGGGGTGTTCTTTGACGGCAGATTGTTCTGTTGAGAATTCCCACAAAGCCAATCCACTTAAGTCTTTGGCCTGTGCACAGACTGCTCCCAACAGCACAGATAGCATTGTATGCCCTTGACAAAGGATTCCTCCTGCAGTTGTGTTAGAGAACAGGAAGGAGAAAACCAGGTGGTTTAATATCCCGGAGAAGATGTGGTCAGCAGGGAAGGCAAATCATTAGGGAAACCTGATGGGTCCAAGTAAAGGTAACAAAGGCAGGCCCGAGTTGGTTTTAATCTGCCGTGCACTTTTTCATAAACTCCATGGGACTTGAGTTGAAGAAAAGCTTGATTTAAGAGTTTTATGTATGAATGACAAAAGCTGGCTGAGGGGACATTTTCCCCTCATGGGTTTCAGCATTTAATTTGACATTCATTTCACGGAGACATATTTCTCGACTCTTACAGCTTATCAGCTTAACTTGCATTTAGGTAGGAATTTTTTTTTTTAAGCTGAGAAATAATTGATTTTCATAACTGCAGTCAATGGTGAAAATCGTTGCCATTCTTCCACAGACATCTAGGTGTGAGAAAGTTGTTTCCTAAAACCAAAGCTGCAGGAGCAGGGATTTCAAGAGACTCCACTGTTTGGCATTTAAAGCCTTCATGGTCTGGTTCCAGACTATCTTTCCAGGCTTATTTCACATTACTTCCCCTCACCCACTCTTATGTTCCAAAATGGCTTATTTACCATTTCCCTCCTTTCTCTGCCTTTGCAGAGATGGTCCCCAAGGTCCATCAGTGTCTTCTTCCTCGCCTCTGCCTTTTGAAATCCCTTCAAAGCTTGGCTCAGGTACTATCTTCTCCATGAGGCCTTTTCTGATTCCTTACCTTACTGCTCCCCAGTTATTAGTAGTACCCCAAGTTAATTTGTGTGTTCTTTGTATATATCTTTTATTTACTTTTGCATAATCTCTACCCTGTAAAACAAACTCAGGTTTTCCTGCCTCCAAGCCTGCCATTTTATCCACTGTACTGCCTAGATGCCATCCAAGATGCAGTAGCTCGTATAGAAATATCATTATTTTGTTTTTACTGATTGGCAAACCGAGGCTCATCACATAATGACTAATGTGTGTTGGAGGCAGCATTCAAACCCACAAGGTCTCTTGACTTTCAGATTAGTACTGCTTCCTCTTCACTTTATTTCATAAACTCTTTTTTGTGAGGATTAAGAAAAATCTGTCTGTAAGTAGATCAGTGATAAACTAATATTTTAAATTTCATTTCTCTCATGTCCGGGATAGGAGAGACATTAGCAAAGAGGCTAACAAGTTTATTTTATGAGACTGACATTTTCAAATCAACTTTGAAAGTGGTTGGTAGGATTCTATGAAAAGCAGGTTCAGAGACACAGATTTGGAGTTGAAGAACTCGCAACATCTAGTTCAATTGCCTCATTTTTATAAATCAGGAAACTGAGGCCACTTACCCAATGTTATACAAGTAGCAAACATCAAAGAGGAAATAGAGATAAATTTAAGTATCAAAGCAAAATTACCTTGATAGGAAAAAGTAAAATATTTATTCACTTTTACCTCAATTGGTTGATTTGTCTCCTAGTCAAAAGTATCATTTTAACCTGAATTAAAATGGCCAGGTGCCTTGGCTATTGACACTTGGTTGTTTACTTGGACGGTAGAGGCAGGAATAACTTTAGTCTTTTGACTTTAAGACTGCTGCATATAGAGTAGGCTAGAAAGGAAAGGGGAGGCATATGTTGCAAAAAGCACTGAAAATCAGGCAGGCATGTTTACATGCCTGAATAAGCACCATCTTCTCTTCTACCAAGCAGCTTAATGAAACCATATTTTCTGTTAATCAAAGAAGCTTACCATTGACATTTTATTATTTTGGTGTGAGGACTTTTGGCTAGAACTGACCTGGTGACCTTTGATGATATTAAATATGCTTGCTTTCTATTTTCTCAGCCTGTTCATCTTTTTTTCCCTCTTCTTCAGTAGTTTTGCAAATTACCTAGTTTCTTATTACTTTGGATAAAAAAGATGTTTTAAAAAAATCAATATGGAAAGAGAGGAGAGCTGTTTGTGTTCTTTAATAATAATAATAATAACAACTAGCATTTATGTAGCATTTACAAAATGTCAGGAACTGTGCTAAGTGCGTTTCAAGTTTATCTTATTTCATCCTCAAAAACCCTGAGAAATAGGTGCTTTTAGTATCCCTATTTTACAATTAAGGAAACTGAAGCAGAGAGAAGTTATTTATTTGCCCAAGGTCACATAGCTAATAAGTGTCTGAAGTCATATTTGAATTTAGATCTTCTTGACTCCAGATCCAGTGCTCTATTCACTGTGCCACCTAGCTGCCTAACAGAATAATAATACAATATACTGTTTTGGTTTTTTTTTGGGGGGGAAATATAGTTTAGTGGAAAGAGGGGTAGGCATGATGTGAGGAAAAACCTGGGATTAAAACCACCTCTGATACACTTTATGTGACCATAGGCAAGTTATTTTAACATCTTTGGATCTCAGTTCTTCCATTTACAAAATAAGGATAATAATACCCATAGTACTGAACCTCACAATGTTGTTGCCTGAGTGAAAAACAATGTAGAGCCATGGAGGGGAGAACTTTCTATTTTCTTCTTCTATGCTTCTCCCAACCCTTGCAGTTGCTTCCCTGCACCTTGATTTTTGGTTCTCCAAAGGCTTGAATTCCATTGTCATCCTTTTCTAATTTGGCTTTTTCAGTCTCTTTTGGCCAGTGGAACTCTTTCTTCATTGTGCTGCTTCCTTCCCATAATTCTCCTCCTTGACTGATTTTTCTCAAGCAGTTTTTTTGCCTAGTTGAGGATCAGGTTGTGAGGATCAAACTGGATGATTGGAAAGTGTTTTTCAAACCCTGAAGTGCTATAAAAATGGCTGTTATTATTGCAAATTCAGTGGGCTATTCTGTGTGGTCTCCACACTCATTCCACAAGTGACTGATATTCACAAAACTAGTGTTTAAGAGCACTTCATTTAACCAGGATGAGCATCATCTGTTAAATGATGCATGTATCTTCCCTAAAGGAAACCATTTATCAATGTTTTCTAGTAAGAGCTTAGCTTTAAAAAAAAACAGTTAATGGATATCTTACCATCCAGAAAGGATAGCTAAACTTCCAACTTTAGGTGGAGAGGCAATTAAAGAAAATCTGGTGGTAGTAGCAGGAGGAGGCAACCCCAGGTGATTATTTGATTACCCTAGATATATCTCTCCAGGCCCAGTGAAGGACCAGGGCTTGTGCTATTTTGTGACCCAATTTATTGTCCTTGGAAAATGGCTCAGTGGGTAGTAGAAGTCTCAAATACTAACTTTTTTCTGAATAGATATAAAGAACTATTAAGAACCCCAATCTCAGCATGATGGATGGAAGCAATCCTTTCTATATATGACAGAAGTATATCTAATTATTTTTTGTAGGTTTATTCAACATGGAGATGATAATTTTTTAAAGCAATATTTCCTGACTTTCTGTTTGGAAGGTCTCATCTATTTATCTTAATGATCACCATTTTTGCTCAGAATATCTTTGCTTTTTCATTTCTCACACCCTGCCATCTTCCCCTTGTCACCACTTTGAATGATTTTAAGTCACAAATAAAATCGTGTGACTTCATCATCATACATCTCTTTGACCCTAACTATTTTGTTTGTTGCTCCAAATCAGAGCAACCCTAAAAAAATGAAGACTTGCTACTAGTGAGGATATTGAGAAGATTTTCATGGCCTCTGAAGGACAATTTCAGAAAAAATATGGGAGTAGCCAGAGCATTGTCAAAATGAACATCTAGCCTCCAAACAGGATTGCCTTTTGAAAAGGAAATACTCATTTAAGTCATCCAACTTTTTACATCATATATTCTCTGTAGATCTGTACTTGTTGTCTTTCTTTAAACTTTAAACTTACAATGCAGGGAAGTGCCTTCCCTATATCATGTGAATTAACCAATTCACACGTGTGCCTTGTAATATGCGAACTACAATAAGTAAGTTACTTTATGGGATTTTTCCTTTTCTATTAAGCTTGAAACAAATTCCTTACTATTCCTTCAAAGAGATTCTTTTAAATTATTCGAACAGAATTGGCAAGTTCCTTCTTATTCTTTTCCACAAACCACTGAAATTAAACCTTTCAAAAGCTATTAAGAAAGGAGTAAAAACTACATTAATGCATCACAAGAGGACAGTTATTAAGCTTTATTTTTGAAATTTACAAATAAAAAACCCCTTTAAAGTGACTGAGTAGTTATCTAATTTCATTTTCAGGGACTTAAAGCTTCATTGGTCTTACTTGGTTGATCTCTCATGTTTGAGCACTCCTACGAGATGGCAGGTGAGCTCCTGAAGCAATCCATCAAATCAGGATGCTGCTTCCCAAAGCCACTTGTGGAGAGCAGTCAAGGCAGATCTTTTATTTTGCTGTCTCAGAGGAAACTTGTCCAGTAGACATCTCTATCAAGGAAGGGTCTGTCCTAGTGGATCAAATTCTCTCTGATTCAATTCCTAGCTGTACAAGTCCCTGGGCTATAGACTATACCACTACAAGAATCAGAAATAGTGAATTCTTCCTTTCCCCGTGTAAATGGAATTAGATGTCACTGGACATTGCCTTTATGTGGACTCACTACTCTTGAGATGTGATATTTGGAGAGATCGATGCCCTTCCAAATGATGAGCCAGATCTGTTCAACTCCTTCCTAGAATATACATTACTGACTGAGAACATTTATTTTTCCCTTCCTCTAAGAGACCATGCACAATTCAGGCATGCTTTTAGCTTTTGAAATTTTTTATATTCCTGATGGTGTGTGTGTGTGTGTGTGTGTGTGTGTGTGTGTGTGTTAATTTGCCAGATGATGCCTAGATGACAGAAATGGATTGGGGAGTAGAATCTGCCCAGTATGAAATAACTGGCATACTAGCAAGAAAATTATGTTAATATTTTTTCTCAGCATAAAGACATTCCATGCCTATTTGCATATTCTTACTGTGAAGTAAACTGAGTTATAATCACATGACATAGTAAGAAAAGCTTTAAATGACATTTGAAACATAGTTTAAGTATTCAGAGAGAAGCTTTTCCTGAAGTGTGGGGAAGTAAAGATCCCCTAATAAGTCAACTCTATTGTTAGAACCTGCTGTAAAAGGAGGGGATGTTTAACACATGATTATGTATATCTTTTGGCTTCATAAAGGCAGCAGCATGAAAAGTAAGCCTGTAGTTTTGACAGAAACTTAACAATAGAAAAAGATGTACTATACTTCCCTAGTTACTGTTTCCTGAGGAATTTGAAGTATTTTGTGGATTTTGTGCATTTATCTTTACAAAACCTCACGGAGTGGCATGTCTAGGGGTGAGAACATGGTGAGATATGTTAAATGAGAGAAGTCTAGAAAGCAACATGGAGTGGGGGAAAGAAAATTGGATTTGGAGTTAGAAACTTTGGCTTCGGATCTGTCATTTTGGGGAAGTTACTTTATGGCTCCAGGAGTTCGTCTCCTAATATAAAATGAAAAGGTTGATAGGTGTTCTTAACTAGAGTTTCAAGGTTGGATTTCAGGGGGTCTATTAACTTGGATTGGAAAAAATGTTCTATTACATGTTTATTTCTATTTAATAAGTTTCATTTGAAATCATTTATAGACACACATACACACATTTTATGTTTTTAAAAACATTATGACAAGGAATCCAGTCTTTATTAGACTGCCAAAGGAGTTTTCTGCACAGAAAATGTTAAGAAGTTCTGGACTGCATGTTCACTGAGGTCAGTTCTAGCTTTAAATATATTACCCTATTGAAATATAGACCCTTTGGGCCCATGGAGCATGCTTAGTCACCATGGCTAGGCAGCTAGGTGGTTCAGTGGATAGAGCTCTGGTCCTGGAGTCAGGAAGATCTGAATTCAAATCTAGCCTGAGACACTTACTATACATGCAGCCCTGTGTGACTAGCTTTGTGACCCAAGCTTTTGCCCAAGTTTTCTCATCTGTAAAAAGGGGATAATAATAGTACCTATCCTAGATGTTATTGTAAAGATCAAAGGCACATAGTGGACACTTAATAAATATTTATTTCCTTCCCCCTTCCAATGTGGAAATGGGAAGAGGAAGGCTCTTGCTACACTGCAATTTGATGATTGGGAGTTCAGGAAGATTTTTAGGTATGGCCAAAGACTGGACATACAAATATCAGAGCAAAGAAAGCTTTCACAGGTGTGGATCTGAAAGTACACCCAAAATTTTGATACAATCTATGGCAGAGGGAGGGACACGTGGAAAGCAACTACTATTAGCAAAAGATCCAGAATGTAAACAGGATATTTCTCTAGGCATGATAAGGTAAGGAGTCATTGGAGAGATAAGTTTTAATTGTCAGTCAATTGAAGATAATCCAGATGATCTGAGTTTAAATCTTAATTCCAACACTAACTAGTCAGGGATTCAGGTTTGTGAGAGCATTAGGAAGTGTCAGACAGCTTTTGCACACCTATTTGGAAGATTGGGGTTTAGGAGAAAGAAATTTAGTTGTTGCAAAGACTTGGGGGACAAGATTGGACTGTATTCATTGAAGAAGTGAAGTCAAGGACAGAGAACCTAGTTACCAGGGAACTAATTTCTCTCTTTGTAACCTTACTTTTCCTTCCCCATAATTTCTTCGAGACTTTCCTCCAATCATCCTTCTCTTTGTCACATATCTTCAGTCTTTCTCTCACCATGGGTTCCTCTTATCCTTACACAAGCAAAGGCACTCTCTGTTCTAAAACATTTCCCCTGACTTTGCTAGTCCTCAAAGAAATTGATTCATACTGCCCCCCCCCCCCCCAATTTATTGTCAACTCCTAGAATCAATACTCTGTAGCTATCTTGGTTTCCTTACTCTATTTCTAACTCTTTGAAACTTTGACTTCTCTTCACCTCTGAAATGACTCTCTCTAAGGTCATGGGTGATTTCTTGGTTGTGAAATTGTTGTTGCTATTGATAAGTTGCGTCGTACTTTACACGACTCCATGGACTTTATCTATGGAGTTTTCTTGGCAAAGATACTAGAGTGGTTTGCGGTTTCTGTCTCAGTGTGTCACCATTTTACAGATGAGAAACTGAGGCAAATAGGGGGTATCACAAGGGCTAGCAAGTGTCTGAGGCTGATTTGGACTCAGCCTTTCCTCACTCCAGACCCAGTGCTTTATCCACCACACCACTTATCTGCTGATTGTCAAATATCTTTTCAGTTTTTATCTTCCTTGATTTTAACTTTCTTCAGGTCACCTAGATTGAAACCCTTGCTAGTATCATTAGCATTTTGACACTCCAAAGGATTCACTCATTCAATTCTATAGATTTTATCTCTACCACAGTTCTGAGAGCCATTTTATTTTCTCCCCTCCATTATCACTAGTTTAGATCAGGTCCCTAGTACCTCTCACCCAAACGAAAATAGTTTTTTTAGCTTCTCCTTGAAATCATACCCTCTCAAATTTTGCTTTCATACAGCTTTTATGTAAATCTTCATTAGAAGAGTGGAAAGATTGGGGACCTTGGAGTCAGGAAGATCTGAGTTCAAATTTGGACTCAGACACAAATTAGCTGTATGATCTCAGAAAAGTCACTTAACCCCTTCCAGCCTCAATTTCCTGGTGTGTAGGATGTTGATCCTACCAGTACCTATCCCACGGGGTAATGGTGAGGATCAAATGAAATGATATTTGTAAAGTACTTCACAATCATTGAAGTACTCTGGAAATGTTACCTTTTATGGTTAGGATGATTAATGGGTCAGAAGATGGAATGAGAAACCACCTATCTACCTCAGCCTATGCAGTACTCACCATGACCTCAAGCAAATCATCCTTACTCTCTGCTTCATTTCAATAAAGGCAAGACCAGTGCTTCATATGTTAATAGAGTATGATCTCTTTGAGGACAGGGACTATTTCCCTTTTGTCTTCCTATCCCCAAATGTCATTATACTTGATACCTAGTAGGAGTTTAAGAAATGCTCATTGATTGAGTTTTGGGGGTGCTGTATGTTGCTGAGCCACCAGGTATCCCTTTAGGCTTTTTAGACACTAATAACTGTTCCAAAGGTTAGCTATATCCATGTAAGCCTCCAGATGGTATTCAAAGCTTGAGTTAGACCACCCTGTTTTTGGTGCTCATGTGCTTGCAGTACCAGTCCCCACCCATCCCTCTCAGCCTCAGCTTTTTCCAGTGCTTTCCAAGACTTTTGTCTAAGGGTATGAATACATGCCTGACAATAGCTCATGATTTGTTTAATGGTTCAGACCCCACCCAAATGTGATTCTAATCTCTGTTTCCAGCTTCCTGTCACATTGCTCATTTACATGCGAACTGTATTTACTGGATGAAATCAGAAGTGAAAAAATACAGGATTAGGAGTCTGGAATCCTATTGCTCCCAGTAAGTTCTGAAATCTTAGCTTCCCTTCATCCTTATTTAGTCTTCCACATCTAGTATTGCCCAGGTGTAAGCCAACTGTCTTTATGAAAAAGCACTTTCTAGTACACTGTTTTCATAGGCTCATGGAACAATGCAGGGAACCATCTATTTACTGTCCTATTCCTGGATACCAACTAAGCTAGTCTGCTTTAGGACGCTTCTACCAGCTACTCCAGGGGAGATGTTTTGATATCATTTTGTATCTCTTTGACCAGATATGTGATGCATTTTTCTGGTATTCTTTGCTAGTCAAATTTCTAGGTCCAATCATAGATGCCTGTGAGTCATTGTTCCTATTGGGTAGAGTGGTAAAAAGCCTGAAAGCCCATTTCTCCCTCTTAAAGTTCTGCCAGAGCTCCATGACCTGGTTTAAACTTGACCATCAGAAAAAATCAAAAGAAAAAAAAATGTTTATCTACAACTTGTGAAGGGACTCAGCCACCAGCTGTTACAGCCCACTAGGGATTCCTTTAATGTGTTGGAGACCTCCCTTTAAATCATGACATTACATGTATACTAGAGGAAAAAACTGACTTTCTCTCTATAATTCCTTGCTCTGACTATATAATTAGCTAGGAGCTTTCCTAGTAATTTTATCAAGTTATCAAGCTAAAATAAAGAACATGTAATATGATAAGATATTTAATACCTAGAATCTCTATTCATTTCCTATTCTGATATGTGGAAGTGACTACTGGTTCTCATAGGATATGCCTGTAGCAAGCAACTCTTACTGACGGAAGATTTGGGATGAGAACTTTCCATCTCCCAACCAAAAGGAGTGGAGCTGAAACTCCCAAGAGGACTGACTTTGAGTATGATCTTCCCTCTGATCACACCTTTCTCTCTCCTCCCCTTCACTTTGGGTTAGAAATCTTGCTTCATCAAAGATATTCAGCCATTTATTCATAGAGATATTAGGTGGAGGTTCTAATTGAGGGCAATGGTCTATAGCAGTGATGGTGTACCTATGGCATGGGTAGCCAAAGAAAGCACACAGAGCACTCTCTCCAGTCCCTTGAGTTTATTACTAGAAAGGCAGAGGGACTTGGGTAGAGCTGCTCCCCTCTTCCTCTCCACCATGCCTGATGACATTTTTTCACATCCTCCTCTCTTCTGCCCAGCAGCCCAATGGGAGCATTTTCTCCCTTTTCTTTGTGGGTTAAGTGGGGGGGGGGAGGCAGGGAATTCATAGCCCTTGGTGGTGGGGAGGGGAATGGCACTCAGTCTTTGGGGATGGGTGCCAGGGCCAGCACTCCTTCTCTAAAAGGTTTGCCATCACTGGTCTGTAGCATCATATGATCATTCTTTCTCCTATTTTAAGGAGACTTGTTAGTGGTGATTATTAATGATATTCACAGAAATTTGGTCTCCAGGTAACCTAGTCACTAGAACTGGGATGGAGATCCTTTGCTTTTTAAATTCTGTGTTGTCAAGTAGCCACTGACTTCCTTCTTATTTACATTCTTTATAGGAAACATATTTATTCAGAATACAGTTAAAATGATTTTATCTTTATCTATAAAAACCGTGTAAAGGTTAAGACAATCAGTAGGCTATTTTAAAAGAACAGAGAGGATTTTAGGAATAAAGAATGTATACTATTTGCATATGAAAGCAAAGGAAAAGCAGGGAGTAGAGCAAATTTGCCTTGGTTTTATTGGTTTCTCAGTATAGGCATATTCATATTGTTACTCCCTGAAACAATCCCCCCTTAAAGGAGAAGAATGAATAAGGGAAAGTGTAAGGGGGAAAAGGGGTTAATTTTAAAAGAGTTGGGCTGGATTATTTAAGAGTCTCCAGGAATTTAATTTATTACAAAGAGATTTATTTATAATTTATTTACAAACTGTAGAAAGAGTGAAGTAAGAAAATCAGAGGAAGGATTAGATAAGATATCTAAGTCTCTCTAAAGAGTTAAGTCTCTCCTGAGGTTAAGTTTTTTTTTTTTCCTTCAGAAAATCCAGCAGTTAAAAGTTAGCTTTTCACTCACCACGTGTCAGTTCAAAGGAAGAGATTTTAGAATAGCCTCACCAGGAACAGTGTCTGGGGTCCAGCCTCCACTCCAAAGAATGAAGAATTGTCTCTAGTCTCCACTTCCAAAGAATGAAGAACTGTCCCTCACAGGAAGTGACAGCTCCTTTTAAAGATGCTTCTTTTGCATCACTTCCTGTGTCTTCCCCTAATTTTACATTTATCAATCACAGTTGAAGCTTTGCTTTAAGACTGCCCAGGAGCAGTTAGTTTAATTCTGATTCATCACCCACTATTGTACATGTGGGTCATAGACCTCCCACTTAATGATTAAGTGGGATATTTATACTTTTAGTGATTAGATCTAAAAATGAGCAGATCTCCATACTCTACTTTTAAGAAGGGTATTTACATTTTTGGTGATTAAATCTAAAAATAGGCAGGGGTTACAGTTTTAATCTTCACAAAGGAAAGACTTGAACTGTTTTAATGCATAGTGTTAATTCTCACACAAAGCCTCTTTCATTTGCTACCAATGTCCAAACTCTGTCTCCTTTAAAGCTGTTATATACAATTGGAGAGGCAACACATTGCTAGTCCAGGCAAATTTCTACATGCCCCATCTCTTCCTGGGTTTGGAGGAGAAACTCCCCTATAAGTCCCAAGGTCTTAGTGAAGGTTTAAATAAGTCTTCTCCTCCAGGTAAATATCTGGTTGCATATCATTAGAGTACAAGCTATTGTAGGGCCATGAGTAGGAAAGACTTAAAATATAGGATTAATGATGGACTGTACATCTGTCATTTGAGGATCAAATTTAATTAACTTCAAATAAATGAATCTTGTATTCATTTCTGGGCACCACATTTTAGAAAGGATGTTGACAAGGTTTAGTGTGTCATTCCAGAAGCCAACCAGGAAGGGAAGAGGATTTGAGGCCATATCTTTGGAAGATAATGTTTAATTTGGAGAAGAGAAGATTTGTCTGGGATGGGGTGGGAAGGACATAATTTCTGCCTTCAAATATTGAAGGGCTATCATGTGGAAGAGTGATTAGATTGATTTTACTTGGCTCCAGAGAGGCAGAACTAGGAGCCAGGAGTTAAAACTACATAGAAATAGATATGTGATTTTCTAACTCCATGTTTTGCAAAAATTGAATGAACTACTTCAGAAAGCAGCAAGATACTGGAGTTGGGAAGGCCTGGCCTCAAATGTGACTTCAGACACTTTCTAACTATGGGACCCTGGGCAAATTACTTAACCCTGATAGCCATCTCTTACAAATCTTCTGCCTTTGAGTCAATACTAGGTATCAATACTAATGCAGAAGGTAAGAGGTTTTTTTTTTTAAAGAAGGCAGTAGTAGAGAGATCCTTGTCACTTCAAGCAGGGGCTCAAGGACCACTTTGTAAGGGATATAGAGAGTATTCTAATTTTGAACTGGGCTGTCTTTCTGAAATTCTATGATTCTGGCCAGGTCTCTCTCTCTCTCTCTCTCTCTCTCTCTCTCTCTCTCTCTCTCTCTCTCTCTCTCTCACTCTTTCTCTTTCTTTCTCTCTCTCCTCTCTTTCCTTTTCGCTCTCTTTCTCCTCTCTGTCTCCGTCTCTTTCTGTCTCTGTCTCTGTCTCTGTCTCTGTCTCTGTCTGTCTGTCTGTCTCTCTTTCTCTTTCTCCCCCAACAATGTGGAAGGGAATTATAATCTGCTTCTTTGGAGGAAGTCCCAACATGAATGAAATGATAGATCTTTGAAGTATTTAAGTGTAAATATACATCAGAAATCAAAACTCATTTGATTAGCTGTCATCTTATGGTTCTCAAGGCATTTGCCATTGGAACCATGAATTTTCTGCCTTGTATTTGGCTGGGTCTGTCACAATATTCTTTTAGTTTAAATGCATTCTAGGTGGATTTTCCACCTACACAAAGAAATAGAAAGAAAGGGGGAGAAGGCAACAGATATGCCTTGGGAAAGCTTCCAATACTGTTCTGTGATTGGATCTAGGGAAAACTACCTGAAATCTCCATTACAATAGAATCTTCCATTGAAAGAGATTGACTTATTTCCCAGTGATGGTTCCTAGAGATTGCTTCATGTCAGGACACTGCATAGATTATAGCAACAAAATGAGAAAATTGGCTATGTTGGCAATTGACCCTATGGTAAGTTCATTTTTTGACTTTTGAATTGAATTGAATTGAATTGAATGTGGGCCCATTCAATTTCTGGGTGAAATTCTCTTTGAAGCCCAAATGATATTCAGACAAACAAAACCCTGGAAATAACTGTCCTACCTCCAGTACTGTGATGTCCTTAAACCAGGATAGTTTGTTAATCTTATCCCAGGGACATTAATTTAATCTAGCAGAGCCATGCACACCTCAGAATTCTGCATCTAGTTCATTTTGTTACCTCCAGTAGTGTTGGGGAAGTAGTAATCTAGAATAGTAAAAAGGCTGTGGAAAAACACACAAAAAAACAAGTTTACTGGGGGAGGGAGATTCTTATTTTGCATTTGGCAGGTCTGCTCTGTTGGTAAATTTTTGTGTTCCTTAAATAATGACAGTCTTTTACATTCTCTGAGAAATGCTCTTGGGAGTCAAGGGTATCTCTGGAAACTGTATCAATTCCTCTAGTCCCCAGGGAAGGAATAGAGAAAGGAAAAAAGAGATAGAGGGAGGAGAGACAGAAAAACAAAAAGAAAGGCATAGGGGAAAAGATGTAGACATAGATTCAGAAAAGAAGAGACTTAGAAAATCTTGCTAGATTCTAAGAAAATGGCATACTTTTCTCATAACCTGTTCATTTTACACTAAGAGTTTCAAAGCATCATCCATTTTCATGATCTTTGAAGCATGAATTAGAGGATTAACTGTTGCTTGTAGTTTATTAATTTCTCTTTTTTCCTTAAAGGATTTTTAACTCCCAAAGAGACAGGCATGGGGAAGAAAATTATTAGGGAGGGCAGTATCATACAGTGGAAAGAATACTGGCTTTGGAGTCAGACAACTTGGGTTCAAATCTCTGTTCTGCCACTTCTAAGGCCCTATCACTCAATTTCTCTGGGTCTCAGGGTTTTTTTTTTTCTGGAGGACAGTCTGGAAATTTTTATCTGGAAAAGGATTGGATTTTTGATGACCTCAAAGGCAACACCCTCCAGACCATTAGTCCTACTTCCACCAAGTCTCCATAGCTATCATCCCTGGAACTGCCTCTTTGAGATGCTTTTGTCTTGCTTCTCAGTAGCCATAGTTACTTAAGGCTTAGAAAAAAAAGCACTTACTATAAAAATCATTGACATTGTCAAATGATTCAACAAAAAAAATGGTTATAATTTTATCAAAAAAGTGGCAATGAAGAGGTATTGCCATCTGCTATGCTTCTGAGCTCTACAGTCTACATCGAACTGGTTGATAAGACTTATAGCTGAAATTTTCTATATGTTTTGTCTTCCATCCTAGAGAGATAAGACTGTTTTCCTTTTCTATGTATAACCTCCTCACTTAGCACAATGCTTTACACATAGTAAGCAGTTAATGTGTTTTCATTCATTCATTCATTCATTCTAGTTCTAATTCTTTTAATCCTATTGCTACCTTCTGCATGATGCTTTTCTTGACCTTTCTCCCTTTCTCTCCTCCCTTTTACCCATCCCAGTGAAAGTGACTCTGCCTTCCTCAAATTTTTTAGAGAATGTTGTTTGGAACTTTCTTTGGCACTTATTTCCTGTCATTTGGCTTGGGAAGAGAGGAGAACCTCTTCAAATCCATCTAACAACTGATTAAGTTCTACTCTGAGATATAATTTGAGTGCCACGACTCCTGGGATCTTTTGGCATTTGCTTTAACTTTTCTACTAATTGAATCCCATAGAATAACTATATGGTTTTTAAATCTAGAACCTTCTTTAACCTATCTGTAAATTAGAGATATGTTCTGCGGGAATAATTGTCTTATGGATTTCCCAAAGAACATAGAGGTTAAAAAATTTGCTCAGGGTCCTTCAACTAATAAGTATCAGAAATGGTCTTTGAATCCATATTTTCTTGATTCCTACCTTAGCAGTAGTTGTACTGGATTCTAAACTCTTCTCCTTTCCTCCATTCCCATCACTTTCTTCCCTTCTCCTGGCATTTAGGTTCTGTTTCATCTTCCTCTCCTATGAAATATTAAAGCAATTTAGAAAGGTAGTGGCACTATGATGGAAGGTATGGTGCCATATCATTCAAACTCCTGTAAAAGTCAGAGTCTGTATATACAGTTCTGGAAAAATGGAGAGATAGTGTGGAGCTGGAAACTAAACAAATAATAAGAATTCTGTAGAAATGAGTAATTATTATCTGCTGATGGTGCATTTCCATGCATAGATCAGAAGCAAGCTAACTACTGAAACAGAGCTCTTTGTAATGTTCATAAATTATGACTTTTATCTCATTGCTTCTAGTCTACATCTAGAAGCAGATAAATTAAGAGTAATTAGTTAGTACTAGAGATGCCCTCTACAGTTCTGGGGGAAAATTGTTCCCTGGGTATCAATGGAGTTATTTTTATTTAAATTTTATCTTTTTACTCAAAATGAGTCAAATTTGGGAAAATCTGCTATATTTATTTCCTTTGAAGCATAACAAGGGAGGCCTCTATTGTCTTGAACATACTAGTCATGATCATTTCTTGCCATAAGACATTCTGGCAAGAAATGGTCAGGAAAGGACCTTAGAGAATCTAGCTCATTCACTTCCAGATGAATTAATTGAGATCTAGAGAAGAAACATGTCTAGTTTCTTGTCAGAGGCATTAAGCTGACATACTGAAGTATGTACTCACATAGTGAGTTCACTTTCACTTGTAGCCATAAATTGAAGATTGGATGAGTACTCCCTGGACCTTGCTATCAATTGAATTAGATGAACTCTGGATTCTTTTCCAACTTTGTGTCTAGGAGTCTATGAAATTCATCCATTTGCTATAGCAAACAAAAACCAAGGGAAAATTTTGAATATTAAAAATAAACAGGCGTATGAGGGAGTCACTAGGATTCATGGCAAAAAAAGAATATATATATATATATATATATTTTTTTTTTTTTTGCAGGTCAATAGGTTTTTGTAGTTCAGTGGACTTAGAGTCAGGAAAATACAGGATCAAATCCTGCCTCAGATACTTACTAGTTATGTGACTAATTTTCTCTTATATCTCACTTAGACCCAGTTTCCTCATCTGTAAAATGAGGACCATAATAGGATTTACTTCACAGAGTTGTTGTGAGGGTCAAATGAGATAACGTGTGAAAAGCAATTTGCAAATGGATATAAGAAGCCCAGAATGATAATTAGATCATGGAAACTGAAAAAAGTTAGCATATTGACTGGCAGAAGGAATCTCATGAGATGTTTTTCAAACCTTTGTTTCAATAAGGTATTATACCTATAATCGCTTATGTTTTAGACTTTCTTTCCCCCCGTCCCCATATCTGTGATTTCATAGGTATGGAATACTTCTGTTTGGGGGGACTCCCATTAGAGAAAATATTTTCACTGAGATCAATTGGAATCCTGGTTGTGGTTTTTACTCTTAAGAAAGTTGCCTAGAATAATGAGAATTTAAATGAATTGTCCAAGGTTGATACTAATAATAAAGAAGGCAAGACTTGGATCCAGGTCTTCTTGCTTCCAAGACTGTCACATTATCCACGATGTGATCCTGCCCTTTGTTTCATGTTTAGTAATAAAAATCAAATTCAATGTTAAATACCATCTGTGGCCATAGCAAATGGATGTCATGCATTTTATAGACTCCTGGGCTCACAGAGTTTTTCCAAGTTCATCTAATTCAATTGATACTGAGGTATACAACATCCCCAGCAAGTAATCATCCATTCTTTAATTTATGACTGCCAGTGACAGTGAATTCACTATCCAGTAGGCAGCTTATTCCATTTATGGGTAGCTGAGACCATTTAAAAATGCTCAGTAGTATTCCATACCCATGACCCTACAACGTTTAAGATTAAGGAAGAAGTATTTTCCCATTTTTTTGGGGGGGCCCAAGAATGGTCACTATCATTTCACATTAGATGCAGTAGACATTGCATATATAACACTAAATTTTTTAATGTTTTGGTTAGTTTTTCCTCACTTTTTTCTCCTTTATTATAAAGTATATCTGTCAGAAAGAGAGGAAGAAACAGTGTGAAATGCAGGAGATGTAAAAACACAAGCTATTAATAAAACCCAGAAGCACTGAAAACATTTACCTTTAATATTCGCTTGAGTCAGATTAACTAAGAGGTAGCTAAGAAGTTTGTGATGCTTGTGGGCTATATAACCAAACTGCTTCTATAGTTATAAAGATTAAATCTACTTAATCTTAAAGTTAAAGATTAAGTCTACACCTTCTTGTTGGCTTATGTTCTTCATATTCTCATCTGTTATTTAGATAGTAATGACACTGCATTTTAAAAACTTAAGTATTTCTTGAATCTTATCTTCTACTTCGCTTTGAACTTTTATGAAGAATTCCAAAGGTGGAAATTTCCCAAGAGTTAGGCACAGAGTTATCCTTAAGATAAGAATTATCCTTTATAATCCAAATTGGGATATTGCTCAAGAATACCATCATTTTTATATTTACATTTAGAGTTAGTGATAAGAAGAGAGACTTGTCCTGTAGAAGTCCATATGACCCATAAAAGAGAGATGAGAAGCTGGATTCAGGAAGCATACCATGCTTTCCAAGAGTCAAATGAAACTGGTTCTTTTTTTTTTTTTTAATACAACTCAGTTTATCATAAGGGGAAACAATACTGTGTGAAAAGAACAACTTGGAAAACCAAATAATGTTTTTCTTTAAGAGAAAGATAAAGTAAATCCAATTTATGGAGATGTTTAGGTGCTTTAAGATAAATCACATTATTATAGTTTATCATCAGAAGGGCGTAGAGCTTAACAGGCTTACAATTGGCAGCAAAATTGAAAGAATCCTTCTTAGTATCTATGAAGAATCCATTATTTTCTGTCAGTTTTTGGAAAGTACAAAGTAGAAATGTGCCCTGAATTTCCATGTGGGGTTAGAGGCAGAGAGCTAATATTTAAATGCGTACTTTTTGATGGAGTGGAAGGATATGATGATAGGAGAAGGGGTTCTTTCACCTAAAGAATCAGAATTTCAAATCCAGAAGGGAACTTAGAAATCATATAGTCTACTCTTATACTCTGGCCTGTAAAGCTAAAGGAACTAAGTCTTGGCGGGGTTACATGACTGGTCTAGATTCACAATACTAGTCATTGGCAGAACCAGGACTGGAACACCCATTTCCTGCCTCCTACATTTTTGGATTAAATCCATTATATTCTAGCCTGCTTTTTAGAGGGTAACAATACCATTAAAAAGCAGAGATATTTTTTGAATCTTATTCTCGTCTTGTGCTTCTCCACCTTGAACTTTTATGAAGAATTCTGGACGTGGAAATTTCCTGAGAGTTAGACACAGAATTGTTCTTAAGGTAAAGCAATTGCTTAAGGGTACCAAAATCTAATGGACACAATGAGCTATTAGAGTAACTAATTTCTCCTCCTATTCAATTGAATTTGTCTTAATTACTGGTAATATTGTCACCCCATGGATTACAGTGCTGATATGAGCACCTTTCATGACTCTTCTCTGAGATGTGTTGTTTCCCTGGATGCCCAAACTATTCATAATGACTCTGGCTAAACAAGTTGAGCATGTTGATGTGAGCCCTAAGCTTGTTCTTTAAGTGGTACCTTTAATGGTTTCAAAATTGCTTCTTGATCCAAAGAAGGCAAAATGGCAGAGTTTGTTATAACCTAAATGATTTTACCCAAAGTTTGCAAGAATATATTTTTGCACATATAGCAGTCCATGCTGAAAGATTTTTGGACTTGGAGATAGGAGAAAACTTGGTTTGCACCTTGGCTTTTACACTTACTAGCTATGTGACCTGAAAAAAAAATCATTTCATAGCCTTGTGCCTCAGTTTCCTTTGCTGTGAAATGTGGATAGTAATACATATCCTACTAAACTCAGTGGACTGCCATGAGGACAATGTCGTGTAAACCCAAATGTGATATATAAATGTGACTCATTATTACATCTACAGGAAGTCAGTTCTGGACCCCTCTATTTTCTTTCACTTTGGGGTCTAGGGCTTGGCTTATTGACTCTCACTGTAGGTGATCAGCAATGCTCTCCCTAGGCTGGTCCTGGCTTGTTTTCACTCTGCTCTATTGCAGAAGGTGATACAAGTTTCCAAATTTTTCCTCACTAAGTTATCTCTGGATTACACACACAGATGTCCCTTAAGGGTTTTTCACCCTCTATTTTCCTTTTTCTGATAGTTGCTACAGGGAAACAATAACAAGTGAAAGGAAAAAATGACCATGTTGTGTGAACTCCTAACTTTAACCCTATACTCTGCAAATGTAGATGGACCCAGTTTGATCTGTCTTAATTCTTCTGTCCTCTTTGGCTCATTTCCATTCCTGAAGGAAGTTAACTTGCCCCATGGACCTCTGAACTGTGTGGTATGGGGCCAAACCCTTAGATTTTAGATTCACTGGATTTTGGGGTCACAGGACTGAAGATTTAGAACTGGGAAGGGGCTTGGAGTTGAGCTAGATTAACTCCCTTATATAATCAAATAATCAGTAAACATTTATTAAGTACCTACTGTATACCAGGCACTGTGCAAAGCTAGGAGGATATAAAAATAAGCAAAAACCACTCCCTACCCTCAAGAAGCTTACAATCGAATGGGGGAGACACATGCAAGCAAAGATATACAAAACAAGCGATATATGGGATAAATAGATAATTAACAGAGAAGGCACTGGAATTAAGAAGGATTGGGGAAGGATTCTAGTAGAAGGTTGGATTTTAGTTTAGATTTAAGAGAAGCCACAGAAGTCAGTAGTTAGAGCAAAGAAGGGAGAGAATTGTAGGCATGGGGACAGCTCAGAGAGGGTGTGTCTTGTTCATAGAACAGCTTAGGTAACCAGTGTCACTGTATCAAAAGAGTATACATTGGGAGATGAAGTATAAGAAGACTGGAAAGGTAGAAGGGGGTTGGGTTATGAAGGACTTTAGATGCTAAATAACATAAATATATATTTATAGAAATAAATATATAATTTTTTATTTATTACTATCAATATATATTAATATATTATATATAATATAATAATAAAATATTATTTATATAAATAAACATATAAAAATATAAATATATATTTATGTAAACATAAACAAAAATAAATAAATAAAAAAACAATAAATAAATAAATAAATGAATGAATGAATGAATGAATGAATGAATAAATAAATAAATAAATAAAACAAAACATTTTGTATTTGCCCCTAGAGGCAATAGAGAGAAGCTGGAGTTTATTTAATAGGAGATGATGACTGGACCTGTGCTTTAGGAAAATCACTTTAGTGGTTGAACGAAGGATGAATTAGAGTGGCAGATTCAGCAGCTGATTATTGCAATAATTTAGGCATGAGGTAATGAGGGCCTGCCCTAGAGTGATGGTAATGTCAGAGGAGAGAAGGGAGCATATTTGAGAGATGTTGCAGAAGGGTGATAGATTGAATACGGGAGGTGAGAGACAGCGAAGAGTCTAGAATGACTCCTACCTTGTAGGTTTGAGGCATAGCTGGATAGGGTTGCTCCTCCAGTAACAGAGAGGGCGGGAGCAGAATAAATTTTAGGCAGAAAGAGAATGAATTCCCATTTGGACATATTGGAGTTTGAAAGATCCAGGGAAATTGAATAATTGGAGGTTTCCAGATTGCTCTCATCCTTATGTTCACAGTACACTTGCCCATGTTGTTCCATACATATCAATACCTGTTGAAATCCTTTTCTCCCTTCAAGGTCCATCTCTGATGCTGTCTTTTCCATGAGCCTTCCCTCACTTCCAAGATGAATGTGGCCTCTTCCTGAAAATTTCTAACTAGTTTGTCTGGACCCTTCTTTTGACTTTAGCACATTTTGCCATATGAGATTCCTATTTCTGTGATATCTTACCCTGCTCTAGTAGGTTGTAAATTCTTTGATGTTAGGGACTTCTTTGTGTTCTATATTTCTGTGTTTACATTACTAACTCTCAATCTTGCACATTAGACAGGATTTGTGAGTTCCTTAAACCAATGGAAAATTACAAGTCCAAAACAACACTACCGAAATCCACATGTACGTACATCAGACATACTTTTTAAAAACTGTACTTATGACTTTCTTCTATGAAGAAAGTTTTTGTTAGTGAAATTTTATCAGTGGTAAAAGCAAACATATGCTTTACAATTTATAATATTATAGAGTTTTCCAAGGACTCTGGGAGATTAAGTGATTGGTGGTGGCATCATAGGGTCAATGATAGGTTTAGGGTAAGATTTTACTTTATATCTTGCTGACTTGATTTTTAAGCAATCTTTTAATCCATTACATCATGCTACCTCTCACTTCACACATAGTAGGTGTTTAATAAATGTTTGTTTAATTGAATTATATATTCTTTATTTTTAAAAATTCATTTATTATTTTTATTTGGTCAATTTCAAACATTATTCCTTGGTTACAAAAATCATATTCTATTCCTCCCTCCCCTACCCCTGCCCTTCCCATAGCTGACGCACAATGAGTTGAATTATATTTTGACATTCCTAAATCATCATTATGTTACTAGTCAAGAAGAAACACTAAACACTGAATATGAAAACTTCAGATAATGAATTTTTCATTTTAATTCAGTTATAATAACATAGCCAAAACATGGAATTGTGATGGTAGTGAATATTGCATGGATTTGGGAGCCTTATAATATGAACTATATGCTCAGATCTGCCATTGAATAGTTGTGTGACTGTGGTATAATTAATTCCCCTCTCTATAAATATGGTAACCTTTTATAATGTAGGATGCATAGGGATATACTAGGCAGAAGAATTTGATAAATTTTAATTATATAAAAATAATACATTAGATAGATTAGTCATATGTCTTGAGTTTTTAGAGGAACAGAAAATAATTCCATTCAGTCAAAATCCCATTTTTTTTTTTGCAGGGGCTTAATAATTATCAAATTTCCAGCTAGAAGCTTGCTGAATCTACACTTCACTTTGTGCCACTGTTCATATGGACTAACTTTCACCTTAAATTCTCCCAAATGAAGCAACCTGTCAGCCCAGATTCTGCCCCCCCTGGAAATAAAACACAAATGAAAAGATAACTGGAATTCCCTTACTATAGATGCAGCCAAGAGTGGTTAAAAACACTGGCCAAAAATGAACTTGGAGTTTTCAGGTCATATTTAATTGAAAGTTGTGGCTCGTTTTCGACCCTGGGGCTGAGCAGGCAAACACACAAATGCAAAATGTAGAAACCATAGCTATAGGCTTTGGCAAGGCCAGGGAGAGAAGGACGGGTGGGGGGAAACACACACACACACACACACACACACACACACACACACACACACAGAGACAGACAGACAGACAGACAGACAGAGAGACAGAGACAGAGAGAAATAGAGACAGAGACACAGAGAGAGACAGAGACAGAGAGACAGAGACAGAGAGAGAGAGTCAGAGAGAGAGACAGAGAGGGTATTTGTAAAAGCATAGTGCTAACTCTTTTTAATGATCATTCTCTCATTTTTCTGTCTTTCTCAAGGGCAAATTTAAGTATGAGTCATCCTTCTCAAACAAAAAGGCAACCAAGATACTTCTTCTTTTTTCTCTTCTCCCCACTTTTCCAGATATTGTCCATGGCTAGAAATAAATCTTTTAGCTCTCTCTAGTGCCACAAGAGGAGGCAATAGCTTATCTTTTCTACTTTGGATGATGATGGTATATGACGTTTCTTCCACTCAGCCTCATGTCACTATCCATAAGCCGAAGGCTCAATATCAATTGAATTTGTATGTTTCTGTTTAGATCAAGGGCAGTTTTGATGGTAAATTTGAACAACTGAGAACAGTTTTTGTTACTGGTTGAAAATAGTTCTTTAGAATTTTAGGTTTTAAATGCTGTATGTGGGTCTAAGTGGAAGATAGATTTCCCAATATTTAAGCAAATATAATTTAGGTTAGAAAAATATTTCAATTATATTCACTTTTATGTGTATGTGGGAGGGGGAAGACTAGTTCATAATAATAGTCCTTTTTTACTTCCCTCTGGAAAGAAATTAATTTCCTTTTTTCTACTTGCAAGAAAACCTCGTCTAAATAAAAAGGAAAAATAAGGAAAATTATATGAAGAATCTGGGGAAAATTTTCATTGGTTGCTATGATTCATAGAAATATGTTGCATTGATAATTGGCCTGAATTTGGGATTACTATTTTTTAAAATCAAACACTTTTGTTATCCAGGAGTTCAAACTATGACAGTCCCGGCTCCCTCCCACCAGTAGAGAAAGTTCTTTGATAGTCAAACCTTGTGAAAATTTCATTGCTAGTTCCAGCAATTTTCAAGGTTGCTTGGATGCTGCAGACTCTCTTTTTTCAAAGGGAGAATGAGATTGCTAAAATATAGATCTCTTCCATAGTTCACATTGTTTTCTAGAATGTGATACAGCTAAAACTTTAGCATATTTGACACTGACAATTGCATTGACTATGTGTTGACAGAGTAAAAAAAATTCATTAAGTGTCTCCTTTTTGCTAGACAATGTTAGTAAGTTCTGGAAATACAAATACGAATTAAAAAACAAAAAACAAAGTAGTCCCTCCTCTCAATGAGTTTAGTCTAATGGAGAAGACAACTTATAAATAACTATGTACAAACAAGACATATACAAGATAAATTGTGGGTTATCTCAGTGGGAAGTCACCAGGAGTAAGGAGGATTAGGAAAGGTTTCTTGTGAAAAGTGGTACTTAACTGACACTTGAAGGAAGCCATGGGGTGAGATGAGGAGGGAAAGAATTCTGGTCATAGAGGACTTTTAGTAAAAATGCATGAAGTTGGGAGATGGATTTTCTGTATGAAAAATGACTTCACTGAGGTCAGTGGTACTGCATCACAGATTATGCGGAAGAGAATAAGAAGATTTCAAAGGTAAAAAGGGCCAGGTTATGAAGTACTTTAAAAGTCAGAGTATTTTATATTTGATCCTAGAGGTAATGGGGAGATTCTTTTGAATAGGGATGGAGTATCATGTTAGACCTATGTTTTAGGTAGATAAATTTAATAGCTGAGTGGAATAGGGGAGAGACTTGGGGCAGGGTGTAAACCTTAAAATTTCTCAGATTTATGAATGTTGGAAATTTCCCCATTGGGGAATCTTCTACTTAAAAAATTTCCCTAGCAGATGGTGAGAACTCTACTTGAGTGTGGGGGCTCCTAGCTATGGGAGTGTCCCTGCTCCACCCTACTTAAGACTGCTTTAGGACAGAAAACGGCTTGCTAAACAATGAAAGTACTTTGATCCATGCTTATGGAAGGGACAGGAAGTTCTTTGAGTCATGACTGTTTTAGAATTGATACAATGGGATACTAAGTACCTATAAAGGTGGGGCAACTTGTAAACTACTTAAACCTAAAAGGGTGATAACTTATTCAGAGGTTTTTTCTTAATGAAATTTGTCGACACAGCAGCATTTTTTCCTGACTTACTAAAGAGATTAAAACTACTCAGCTGTGAATTCAAAATGGGCGGTCCTTTAGAAACATCTACAGTGATTAGTAGATGTAAGGACTTAGGGGAGGTGACAGAGGAGATTTTGCCCTTAAAAATAAGAGCTCAGAGAAGAGCAAGAGATCTCGATTTCTGGCTCTCATTCTGAAGGAGAGCTCCTTGAGGAGCTCCTCTGAGGGACTCTGTCCCTCTGGGGTAGGAGCTCTGGAGGCTCTTGAGAGAGGCCCTTTGAAACAATCTCTGACTGGAAGACTCTTTGAGGAAGGACGCTGGCCTGGTCTTACTAGTATCCTTGTTTATTCAGACCTTGTGGTGAGTGTTAAAAAACTGACTGATTTCTCTTTTAAGACTCAGGTCTAGGCCATATTGGCTTGAGGCCCTTCATACTTATTCCTTTCTTACTCTCTCTCTCTTTCTTTGATTACTCATTGTATTGTTAATTAAAATCTCTATAAAACCCAATTGACTTGGGTATTTGAATAATTGGGAATATTTCCCTGGAAGACTGGAGGATTTTAGGGAAAGATAAAGAGTTCAGTTTTGGACATATTAAATTTATATATGTAGCATTCAGTTTGAGATGTCTAATAAGCAATTAGAGATCAAGACTGGAGGCTAGGGCTGGACAAGTATATCTAAGAGTCATTTGCCTAGGGGATTATAACTGAAACTATGGGCTCTGATGAGATCACCAAGTGAAATAGTATAGAGGGAGAAGAGAAGGTCCAGGATAGAGTCTTGGGGTACTTCCATAGTTCTCAGCCATGATTAAAGTGATTGAAGATTAGTAAGAGCAGAAGTGACTGATGGGGCAATTAGCTGAAGACAACATGGTAGAAAGGGATCATCTGGGAATGTCAAGGGCTTTGCCTTCGTAAAAAGAAATATTATTCATGTGAAATAGAGGTGAAGGGGGAAATAGTGACATAAAATATCTGAGTGGTGAGATGAACAATGGAGGAGAAGAGGGAGCTCTTATTCAGATTGGTGATTGACTATAGCAGGAATAAGGACTATTCACACAAGTCCTGCAATTAAATACAATTTACATAGACAAATGGCACCACATTTTCCTTTTTAAGTTTTTCTGGAAGATGCCTATGCACAAACCAGCAATGGCCACTCTAGTCTCTACTCTGTGGATTGTCTGCCTTGTGAATCTTAAAATTTCTCAGACTTGTGAATGTTAAAAATTCTCAGACTCTACCTTAGAACATTTGGTTAAGACCATTCCCCATTTTAAACAATGAAGGTACTTGATCAGGAATGTGAGAACTCTAACATTACTCCACCCATACTTAGGCATACTTTAGGGGAAGATAAAGTTGTAAACTCCTTACTGAACAGTGAAAAGTACTTAACTCATAGTAAAGCCAAAATCCCTTAAGCTAGGTCTATTTTTAGATCTAATACAAAAGGGTGCTAAGTACCTATGAAGGTCAAATTAATCATTAAAAGGTCAAGCAACTTGCAAACTTGCAAGGGGCAAAGAGGTGTGAACTTACTCAGAAGTTTTAGTCTACCCAGAGAAGTTGAGAACTAAAGAAGATGTGAATTAAGAATGGTAAGTCCTGTGAAAATGTATACTGTGATTGGTAGATATGAGAACTTAGGGGAGGTGACAGGAGAAAATTCTCTTTAAAAGGAGGTCAGAAAGGTCTCTGAGGGAGTCAGCTTGCCAAAGCTGAATTAGAGGGCTCAGTGGCTGAACTTAGTTGAGCTGAGGAGCTGAACTGGTGGGTCTCTCTGAACACTAGAATCTTGCTTGGGACAAATCTTGTGGTGAGTGGATTAAAGACTGACTGATCTCTCTCTTAAGGCTTAAGCCTAGGCTGGCCTAGCCCTTTTCTCATTATTTCCTCTTACTTTATTTCTCCCTTTCATTAATTCCTTAAATTGTATTAATTAAAATCTCTATAAAACCCAACTGACTTGGGTATATTTAATATTTGGGAATTTTCCCATGGTGACCACTATATTTTTGATTTGAAACCATATTTTCGTGGTCACAGTTTAAGATAACCACTTTTTTAACTGTTACAGTCTCAGCATATTAAAGTTTTCTCAAAGATTTGTGATTTTCTTTTAGCTTTGAGTAAACATTCTAGGACATTGTCTATTGGGAAGGTCAAGGTCTTGACTAAATTTCTTCTACTGACTATAAACATAAGATTAAAAGGAATCTCTTGGATCCTTGCTCAGTCAATCAATGGGCCTATGAAGTGCCTATTACAGAATTTTCTAGGTATAAGACTAGCCACTAGGGATACAAAGACAAAAATGGCATAGTCCTTTCTACATTCTTTTGAGGAAGACATATACATAAATAAATCTATGCAAAATAGACACAAAATAAATACTTGGTAAATTTGGAAGGGAGAAGGCATTACTACTGGGGGGAACAGAAAGCAGGTGTCACTTGAGTAGAATTTTAGAAGCTATAACAGATTTTAAGAGGTAGAGGTGAGGTGGGAGTTCTTTCAAGGTATGGGGGAATAATAAATGCAATGGCATATGGTGTATTGTGTGTGAGGAAGAGCAAGGGTGGCAATTTGACTAGAATATAGAAGATAGGGAAGAGGGTAATTTACAGAGATGTGGTTTGGGATAGCTTGTAAAGGTCCTTAAAAGCTAAACAGAGAATTTTTCATTTGTTTTGAGAGACAATAGTAGGCTATTGGAATTTATTGAGTAAGAGAGTGCTATGATTAGACCTGCAATTCAGGAAAATCTCTTTGGTAGTGAAATGGAAGATGGATAAGATTAGTGGGAAATTTGAGGCTAGGAGACCATTTTGGGGGAAGGGTATTGTCATAGTTCAGGTGAGAGATGATGAATGCTGAACTATGATAGTGTGAGCAGAGAGAAAGGAATATTTTGTAGAAATAGTAAAATTTGACAAATAGTTGTATATGAGGAGTGAAAGAAGATAGAAGTTGAATCTACTGCACTAGAAGAATGATGTTGCTCTTGAAAGAAATAAGTAAAATGAGAGAGGGGATATTTGTGTGTGAAAATGTAACGAGTTTTATTTAGGACAGGTTGAGTTTGAGATGCCTATATATCTCTTGGACAGTTGGAGGTGTATACCTGTATCTCAATAAAGAAACTAGGGTTGAGTAGATCTGAGCATTTTCTGAAAAGAAATGATAATGAAAACTCTTGGAGCTAATGATGTCACTAAGTGAGAGTATTTCCCCAAAGCATATGCCCATGGAATTATTTTTTCTCTCCCTCCCCTCTTGGTATTATGAAAATTATAGAAGATCTGAGGGAGTTAGACTATCTGGTAGAAGATGATGGATGAATACAGAATTCCAAGACCACAATGAATAAATGAGTTCTCTTGGGTATGCGACCCTATTGCAATCATCTAAGAAGTAAGCCTACCTCTGTGGTACAAAATGACTCTGACTCTGGTTCATTTAGAACTGATTGTTTTGACTTCAAGATCACTGACATCAACCAATACTACGACACTTTAAAATATGGACTATCTTTCCATTACTGGCACTTGGAAAGCACTAGGAGCAGCTGTCCCCGTGCTTGGCTGGGCTTTTACTATGCTTGTGTCCTGGAGTCCAACCTCTTGGCACTATTAGATCATTGTAGGGGGGGAATGTTAACAACTGTTTCCTATGCTGTCTTTCAGATTTATAAATATATTTATATTCTTGCATTCTCATGTACTTGTATACTGTGGAATAGTGGAAAGACAAAGGGTCTCGTAATCAGTAGACGTGGATTTGAGTTTGGCTTTCACTGATTATTAGTGACCATTACCCTTGGCCAGGAAACTCAGGAGCCTACTCCAAATATGTTTCCCCTGAGATGTTACTCTTTATGCCACCACACCAAATACAGGCCTGAGCAAGGTCCTGGCTGGTTTTGAATTGGAATAGGCTTATCCCTCTGTTGCACCTGATGTATTACTGCTGTTGTTTCTGGTAGAATGGACCTGTATCTGGTGGGTGTCCTACCTATTTCTATACCATACCCAGAGCATCATGGCTGATGCCCATTATGCTCATGGTAGGTTGATCATTGAAATGACCCATTAAATGTATGGAGGACCTTTTCTTCCTCACTGTTTTAGTAGAAAGAAGGATGAAGTTAGAGTTGGGGGATCTGGCTTTGAATATAAACTTTGTTTGACCTCAGACAAGTCACTTAATGTCTTCACCAGACTAGGTGGCCTCTCAGGTCCATTACAGCTGTAAATCACAGCTTTTAACTTTTTTTTAAGTCATAGACCCCTTTGACAGTCTAATGAATCCTATAGACCTCTTTTTGAATAATATTTTAAAATGTATAAAATGAAATACAGAAGATTACAAAGCCAACTTAATGAAATTAATGAAAACAAATATGTAATTTTTCCCATGTAAAGTCATGATCTACCTGAAATCTATGCCTAGACCTCATGGATGTACATGGGTCTAGGATAAGAACTCTTTTTCTAGAGCTATCAATTTATGGTTCATAAATCCTATTCTGAATTTAATTCTGGTTACTGGTTTGAAGTGCAGGTGTCCTGTTCTATTTTTTTCCTGAAGAGTGAGGTCTTGTTATGGGGCACTATGTGTTTAGGTGAGCTGCTGGAGTTTGGAGTTTGCCAGAGCCACCTGAGGGTACCCTATGATGAAATTTAGTGCATAACTTAATCAGATTACAGACATCTGCATGAAATAGAATATTCATTGGTCCCACCTTCAATGGTAGATTGTATAATGTGTGTGTGTCAGAGTAATCACAGAAACTCTGGTCATCATATCTTTTTTTTCCAACATGCAGAGAGGAAATCCTAGAAAATGGAGCAGAAGTCCATGGAGGCCTGAGTAATTTATGTATATGATTTTATGAGTCCTAGTAGTCTGAGAGATGGAAAGTTAACAAATTTTTTTTCTCACTCTCTGGTGCATTTGAAAAGGCAAAGATGCAAGGTTCTGTTTCATAGGCAAACATCTTTTTAAAAAATTCTCTAAGTCATCACTACCTGTAGGATAACATCTCCCGATAATCATTTAAATCCATGCTCCTCTCCAGACCCTGTCCAACAGCACTGCTTTATCTATTTGTGCTGCAGGGGGAAGGCAAATAGCTTTTAATATGCTAGAAATGCCTGACTGATCCTAGTAGTCCTGATCTCAGGGCCCTGCTAAACTGTGACACTGGTACTCATACTATTTTTTAGAGCATAAATCCCAAGAAGGAATTTTTCTCTACTAATGCTGCATGTAATATCTCTTAACTTAGATTTAGAGAGCTGCCTAGAGCACTGAGATATTAAATAACTTCTCTAGGGCCCTCCAGATAGTGATAGTGTTAGGCATAAATTTGAACCCAGATCTTTTTGACTCTGAGATGTGTTCTGTATCCAGTATGCTATGTTCCTTCTCTTAATAGGCCTACAACTCTGAATCCCTAGTTATCACACTGAATTGAAAAATTTGGCAGATTTCATTATTTCTATTCTATATGTTGCAATGATAAATTACAAAAAGAGATGTGGATTTATAACCCTCATTACAAAAGCTAGATTAATTTTATTAGGAAAAAGTTTAGATAGAGATTCCAGAATCAAATTCCAGATGGATAGCAGCACCAAGTTTAGAATCATAGAATCTTAAAGTTGGAAGGATATATAGAATCCATACCTCATAGCACAAGAATCTTTTCTAGAACATCTCTAACAAGACAAAGGTTAAATATTTTAAATGTTAGGAAACTCATTACAACATAGGATGGTGGATGCAGTGGGAAAAGCAATAGATCCAAGGTCAGAAAACATGGATTTAAATTCTAACTCTTGTACTTACTCTCTATTTGAAAGTAATGCAATATCTTAGCTATATCTGTAAACTCTGTAAAATCAGGAGATGGACTAAATGACCTCTATGATCCTTTGTAAACATATGACTTAATAATCCATTTTCAGGCATCTATAATTTAAAAAAGATTTCCCCTCATATTGTTAGATCTACATCCTTGTAAATTCCCCCTGTTATCTCTAATTCTTCATAGACATAGTGTGGTCTTGTGAATACAGTACTGGACTTGGATTCTGGAGATCTGGCTTCAAATCTTATTTTAGTCACTTCTTAGTTGTGTAACCCTCAACTTAACATCTCTTAGCCTCAGTTTCCTCATCCACAAAGTGAAATGTTTAGACCCAATGGCATTAAAGCCCCCTTTCAACTCTAATCTATAATTCCCATGGAATTACACAAAATAAATTGAATACATCATTTACATATTAGCCCTTTGGATATTTGAAGGTAATTTTTGGGGGGCTACTTTCAGTTTTATTTATATTCTGTTTTTATATTACATACATTTACAGATTATTAGTGGTCAGACTATGTATCTATAGTTTTCATATGACTCTTCTTCTCATCTGGGTCACCTTGGTTTGCATGCATTCTAGCTTGCCCATTCCGGGTTGTACCTCTGAAAATACACTAGAATGAATGTACTGCTCTAGGTAGGAACAGATCAGTATTGGGCACAGTGGAACTTTCACTTTCCTTCTTATTTTAGGTGGTTCCTTCCTTGGTTCTCTACTTATTGTAAGAGGTACCTGTGCCTTTGTTAGGGAGTTGAACTAGTGACATGTGTGTGTGTGTGTGTGTGTATGTGTGTGTGTGAAAATGAGTTGGAGAGGGGAGATCTGCCTGCAATATTATCATTACAAAAAAAGCAAAAAATGCAAACTTCATCCTTCAATATCTTCATATAATATAAATACCTTATACTTTCAAATGCCTTATACTGCCCTCTTCATTATTTATGCATTTGTTTAAGCCCTCCCTACATCCAGAATGCATCCTTTTAATAGCTTTATTTGCTGGAGTCATTCTTTTCCTTTTAGGTTCAGTTAAGGTTCAACTACAAGCCTTTCCTAATTCTCTCACTGGAAAGTGACTCTATTCTCTTCAGATTTTCTTACAGCAAATTGTCTAGATTACCCCTTCATATTTGTTACAGTCGATCTCATATTGTATTTACACAGGTATATGCTTTATCCTTCCCAGGTGAATGCAAGCTCCTTGAGGTCAAGAACTATATCTTTAAAAATTTTTTTCACTCCCCTGCATTTTGCCTTACATTTAGTGGTAATAAACATTTGTTTAGCAAATATGGCGCCTCCCTATGGTTGGGTGAATGGAAAGCTTCTCCAACTTGTAAGCTAGCTACATGAAGATATAGTTTTGGAGGAGGGGGTAAGTTCCCCCTTAATGAGAGCCCAAGCAATATGAAATCTGGAGGCATTGTTGTAGAAATCATAGAATTATAGAAAGTGGAGCAAGAAGAGACCTTAGAGATCATCTGATCCAGAGTTTTAACTTTTTGTGTGTGTGTCATTGGCCATCTCAGAATTATATTTTTAAATGCAAAAATATAATATGCAGCATTACAAATTAGGAATCACCAATTATATATTAAGAAATGGATCATATTGAAATATTGTTATCTCTTCTCTCTGTCTCTCTCTCTCTCTCTCATGGATCACAGATTAAGAAATGTTGATGTAATCTGATCCCCTTATTTTACAAGTGAGGGAAATGAGACATAAGTAACTTGCTGAGGGTCAGAAGGTGGTAAGAAACATAACTGAAATATGAAACCAGGGCTTCTGATCCCAAATCCACTTCTCTTTTCTGCATCCTATCCACATGGGCAATGATTAGGTTATGATGGGTGACATTAGTTGATTCCTCCAGAAAACTGCCAGCCAGCATAGGTCCATTCTAGTCCATATTCTGGGCAAATAAGTAGAAGTTCACATACTCTAGTGTTGATCTACGTCCCTGTTAGATCCATAGAATATGTTTATGGTTCCTGCCTTTTAGTGGGGATACTCAAATACTCATTAAAACCTGTATATAAGTCTACATAGTATAGCCCTTAGTAGTAGGATAGTCCCATTGAAATCCAAAGTCATGACAGTCATGATGACTATTAAGGATTTTCACTTTTAGTTGAGTTTATTGTCCAGATGCTTGAGATCATTAGGTAACACTTTTTTCTTTTCTTTTCTTTTCTCATATTTGTTTGAAAGATAGGTACAGTAAGTAGCCTGGGCCTCAGGAAATGAAGTCAGCAGGGAGAGCACCTGAGCATGAGATATCAGAACCAAGATTTTTATAAGTAAGGAAGATGGTCCTGGTCACAGCTGCCTTTTTGTTAAATGATGGATCTTCCCCTTTAAGATGACAATTTCCCCATATAAGGAAGTGTTTTTTAGGCTACCAGTCATGTCTGTAGCTTGAGGAAGGCATTGTCAATGTTAAAGGGTCATACAATAAACTAGCTTGGAACTTCATGGGTAGGTCTGTGAGGCTTGCATTGAGTAAAATGAAACTCATTCAGTGAAGAGGTGTGGATGTGTGAGTGTGTGTGTGTGTGTGTGAGTGTGTGTGTGTGTGTGTGTGTGTGTGTGTGTGTGTGTGTGTGTGTAGGCTAATCCAGGGGAGTTTACTCAAATCCTGAAAAAGTATGTGCAAAACCTTGTCATTTCAGAAAGCAGTATAAAGACAATATTTAATATCAGTAAAATGTGAAGTAGGCAATAGGAAACCATATCATGTGAGTAACTCATGAGGGCAAAGCAATTAAAGGGGCAGAAATGATGCTCAATTCTGGGTACCACATTTTATTAAGTGTATTTCCACACTGGAAAAGGAAGCTGATCTTTATAGTAATAAAACTGGAGAACCTGCTATATGAAAATTGATTGAAGAAATTGGAATTGTTTAATTCCAGAAGAAATTCTGAGAAGAAGTCATACTTCCCTTTAAGAGTTTGAAGCACTTCCATGTGATTATTTGGTTCAGGAGGACAGAACTAGAAGTGATAGAACTTTTAGAGAGGTAAACTGAGGCCCAGAGCATCCAAGTATAATGAGCTGCCATAAGATAAGCTCCTCAATAGGGGCTTCATGAAAAACCTCACTAGAGATTTTGACACAGAAGCTGGATAACTCTGTAAAGGTGTTTCAGAATAGAATTCTTGATCAGAGTTGTTAGGCTAGATTATTTCTAAATTTAATTCCAATTTCTGTGATTTAGGTCTTTGGGGCTTGATTTGAAGTTAGAGGTAGCCTTAGGGAAATGGTACAGGGACTGACAACTAAAATAAATAAATAAATAAAAAAACAGAGAGTCAAACCAATGCTTTACCTAACACATTGCTGCTGAAGGAAATCTTGTTATGCTGGAATAGCTCCAGTGGCCCACTTCTCACTCATTATCACTTGATGAGCAGAAGTTAAGGTGCTTCTGATTCAGTCACTTATAGCTAGAGAACACACTGGAGCATATCACAACAATGTTAGCTAAATAATTTTTGCTTTTTTTTTGATAAGGCGTTTCATTCTTGTTTTGGACCTTGAGCAGATTGAGGGCTGACACAGGCCTAGATCAGAAAACAAACCAAGTCAGGGAGCCATGCTCCTGAGGACCTGGGGACACTAAACCATAAAGGAGATAAACATGAAGTTGTGAAGTTCAATAAATAGAGGAATAAATATATGGAAGCACGGTTTGGTAGAAAGAATATTGCCTCTGGAGTAAGAGTCCCATGGGTTAAATTTCAGGTCTGGTATTTCATGCTTATTTTTATCTTGGAAAATCCACTTCATCTCTTTGGGCATCAGTTTTATCGTAACATGAGGGAGTTGGACTTGACATTGTCTTTTGGCTCTATGATCTTATGATCTGATGGAGAACATAAAAAATCAGGTCAAAGCAGAGCAATGAAGAGAGCTATAGCCAAGGTGAGCTGTGAAAGTGCTTAAGATGGTATATGTTCCATCTGGCCCTGCCTAGGCGTTGGATCTGGGGCAGAGATGATAGGATTTGTAGCTGAGGGTTCATCAGTTTCCAATGCTGACAACCAAGCTTCTCAGTCAGGTATTTTGCAACAGTAATGTCTTAATTAGTGAGCTAGGAAAAAACATTTGTCTTTGAGAAAATTGGATCCATCAAGAGAACAGCTAAAAAGAGATAACCAATAGGCAAGTGCCAGAGGCAAGATCATTCATAGAAAAGTACTAGGATGCAGTGGACAAAACCAGAAAACTTGGACCATAGTGATTATCATTTCATAGAGAAGCCCAAAGAAGTGATGAGATTTGACTAATGTCATATAATTAGTAAATAACAGAGTTACTTTAACTGAGGTCCTCTGATTCCCAAGTGCAATGTATATTTTTTCCCAGTGCGATCCTTCTACTCCCAAGCTGTTTGTATAAATTCCCCTTTGGACGTCAGCTTTTGGGAATAACCCTCTTTCTTGTTCCATTGTTGAACTTTAGCAGTGGACAGCTCCCTTCTGAGACTTTTTCCTAATTATAAAATGACTTCTGATAACATTGGTGAACCAATGACCTCTTGACAGCCACAGATGTCTTTGGACAGCTTTTAAACTTCCAATCTTATTCTAGTTTAGACATCCATTAGGCTCTGATATCCTACTGAGCTTGTACAAATTGGGGCAATGGATTTTCAGTATATTACTTTGCATCTTTATGTGCCTGGCACATAGTAAGCAAAACAAATTCTTTTTGATTGAGAGGGATCATTAATTTGTGTTCTAAGCAGGAAAGAAAGCAACCAGACTGTGTCCATACCTGCCTAGTTAAATCATCTTTTATCAAGAATAACACAGTGTATTTGTTATTACATTTTGTTTGATGGTCTAATAGGGAACTTTTCAAGTAATTTGTATGGGTTATTGGATTATTATATTAATGCACTATTAGTGGATCTGTGAATTTGCAACTTTGGACTGCAATTTGGACTGCCAAAGTTACTAAGCTATTCATAACTATTTTTTGACCCAGCATTATCACTACCAGTCCTGTACCCTAAAGAGATCAAAGAAAGAAAAAATAGACTGGAATGCATAAAATATTTATAGTATCCCTTTCTGAAATGGCAAAACAGGAAACTAGGGTGATGCCTCCAACTGGTGACCCTGGGTTCTTGAATATCATGCTACTGGACTTTAAGCTCTACCAAGTTGTGAAGTTTTTAAGTATTAGCTATGTATGTCTGTACTGTAAGGACCAAATTAATAAAGTTGATAGAGGATTTCATCATTATAGGACCAAAAGATCATTGTCATCTTTTTTTTTTGCTTCAGAAATTCACAAAACTTTTTCCTGAGGTATAGATGGAGCTGTGATATCCACTGGTGAAAGGTTAGACAGCAACAGAGCTGATAATTAGTGAAATGAGAACCCACATGGATAAAATAATTTCCCTAAAGTATTCAAGTATTGTTACAATCGGAATTTTAAAGTTTAGAAACTTTATTGATTCTTTAGAACAAACCAAATATTTTACAGATAAAGAAACTGAGCATATAGAAGTTAAGTGATTTATTCACAAGCATATAACACATAAGTGGTAGAGCTGGAATTTGTCTCTGGACTCTTACTCCTAATTGTTTCTATTATTTATTATTATTTTTTATATGGTAGTGTCTCCTAAGGCTCTGTCCTGAATCCCCCACCCCACCCCCTCACATCACTTGCCTATTGGAAATTTCAAACTTGATCTTTCTCAAATGGGACTTATTATTCTCCTTTCCCTCAAACTTATACTTATTTCAAGCTTTCTTTTTCCTGTTGAGGAAATCCCAATCATAGGAGTAACTGAGGTGATGCATCCTTTTCTCTTCACTCTCTATATGTTATCAATTGCCAAGACTTGCTATTTCTATCTCCATAGCATTTCTCATGTCCATAGTCCTTTCTCTACTCACATGCTAGGATCGTAGCTATAGATCTGCAAGGGATACTAGTCAAGTGTTCTCATTTTAGAGAAGGGATAACTAAGGTTCAAGGGAGTTGAATGATTTGCCTGAGGGTCATACAGTGAGAAGTATTGGTTGGATGGAAATCTGAATCCAGATTCTCTGCCTCCACAGTCTAAATTCTTTCTATTACATTATATTGTTGCAATAGTGTCTTAATTATACTCCTGACTTTAATGTTTTCCTTTTTCAAGCCATTTCCCACACAGGTGCCAAAGTAATCTACCTAAAACACACATGTGAGCATATCACTTCCCTGCCCAAGAATCTTCAGAGGCTCCCTATTGCCTCTAGGATCAAAACCAAACTCTTCAGTTGGTAATTTTAAGCATTTGCAATATAGTTCCAGCTACTTTTCTAACCATATTTTGTACCCCTCCCATCATATTCTTTGTTCTAAGGTAACTAGCCCCGTTGTCGTTTCCTAAACTAGACATTTCTTTTCCTACCTGTGGATCTTTGCAGAGGTTGTCATCCGAGCATGAAATATTCAGCTCCTTATTCACTTCTTTCCCTTAGGATCTCTAGCTTTCTTCAATAGTTAGCTCATCTGCCATATCCCTAGCAAAACCTTCCTTGATCTTCCTTGCTATTTCACTATGATAATTTATGTTATAAATGGTTATGTAACCTATCATAATTAATTACAATTATTATATAATCTCCCCATCCCTCTCCCAGGAAGCTTTGTAAGAACAGGGATCCCTTTCTTTATTTTGCCTTTTTAAATTCTTACTTCTTTGCACAGTGTCTTATACCTAAGGAAGAGGACTAGATCTGTGATACCACTAATGTAGTGTATTCTCAGATAAGGAAACTCTACCAATGCCAGTTGGTAACTTTTCCAACAGCTTATAGACTCCAAAAGCTTCCTAGAAAAGAGAATTACATGGTCAGTATGTGCCAGAGATAGAACTTGAACTCAGGGCTTCCTACTTTTGATGGTGGCTCTCTCTATATTCACCACACTTTCTCTCAAAGCCTTGAATATTACAGATGTTTTAGATTTGGATTAGACTGAATCAACTTGTTTTCCACCCATGACAATTAACTGAGAGCAAAGCTGGAAAGAAGTGAGAGCCCAAAGGAATGCTTGGAAGTCAGGAAAAAGTTATGCTGAAGGAGGTGGCTTGGGAAAATGAACCATGGCTGACAAAGGTCTGGCCCTGTCTCCTGTGTTTTCAAGAATAGATTGTAGGTTATTGTAATTGCTTAGATTTAAAAAATTGAACACATTATATATTTAGTTTTCCCTGCAAAACTGTTTCTGTTTCTTACTGTGGCTCCCACTTGAACTGTGCTCTTAGCCTTTAAAAATCTGGTCACTACATAATTCCACAAAGGACAGTGGGAAGGTTTGGGAAAGGAAGAGGCAACCCTCTTCAACCTGCATTCCAGTGCAGCTCTTCATTTGTCTTCCTGTAGAGAAGTGAATGGCTTTTATTTCCCCCTAGGAATTTATGCTAAACACAATTACATGCAGCATTTGACAACAGAGCTGATAATTTATGTGCTGCTTGAATAGAAAATGAGAAGGATAATAGGGATGAATATCAATGGGTTCAGAAATGACTCTAAATGATTCTATCCCTTTCAAGAAGTTGGGGACTATGTGAACAGGAAGTAAAGGATATAAAATAATCTTCTGGTGGATAAATTTAAAATTTAAAGTCCAAGGGAGATAGAATGTTACTGGGTTGATGTGTGCATGTATGTATATATGTATGTGTATGATACATTATGGACCATTAGGAGCAAAATGATAGTATTTTTAACTGGAAGAGAGTTTAGAGATCATCTAATCTTATTCCCTTGCCTTACACAGGAGAAAATAAGTTCAAAGAAAGTCAAAGACTGGTCCAGAACCACATTTAGTAAGGAGTAGAATCAGGGTTCAAACTCATATCTCTGGAGTCCATATATTATGTTTTTTATTAAGGAGCATAGGCAAGTTATTTAACTGGTTTTGTCTTTAGTTTCTCTCCTCTGTAAAATGAGGTTGTAATAACATTTACTTCACAAGACAATGAGAGGATCAAATAAGATGAAATAAGTAAAGTTCTTTGTGAACATTAAAGAACCATATAAACATTACCTATTATTATTACTATTATTATTATTGGATCATTGATTTAAAAGAACTTAGAGATGCTCTAGTCCTATCCCTTATTTTTGTAGACGAGGAACTAATGCATAGAAAGGATAAATAATTGTCCCCAAATCACAACTAGTAGCTAGCAGAGCAGTATTAGCACCTAGGATCTTTGATGCCAAATCCAGTTCTCTTTCCACTGTATCACACTACTATATTAAATTGTTAACTTTTTGAAATGAATATATATTTGTCCTTAAATAAGAGAGTTTGTCCAATGTTTTATTTCAACAAAAAGGGGCTTAGTCTCTGGAAACAAAAGTCCAACAATTAAAAAATAAACCCATTCCAACTAAAAAAGGAGTGTGCTGTTAACAATTCTTATTTTAAGAAATTTTGTAGTTACCTTAAAATTGGTATGACTAAATAAGTAGAAGGCCTCTAGTGTATTGGGTAGATCTTCTATGATGGCTTTTTTGGTCAGGGATTGACAAGAATTGCATAGGATAGAAAAGCATTGTGGGTTGGTTATCTTTGTTGATGGAGGGTAAAACCCACATTGATAAACTCACAGATCATTCTAAATTTTCATCCTTTCCCTCCCCTGAACCCACTAGTTCTGACAAATGTGGGGTAGAAAGTTAAATACACCAGATACCTCTTACCTTTCAAAACAGAATTGAAATTAAATCTTTTAGTGAGCACAAAGAAGCCTATAGGTCTTTGAGTTCTGCAGGAAAAGACAGCTCTGAGGTGAGATTCCAAATGAATTTGGATTCTAAATTTTTTCCCCTGGCAGGGCAGGAAGCCAGAAGCCTTAGGATTTTTGTATCTCAGAGAGACTGTGAATTTTACTGGAAGGGAAGGCAGAGGGATTTAGTCTCAGAGGATGATGCCTTCTTTCCGGTATTATTTCTTTGACCCAATGACTGCTGCTACAAATCCCATCTGTAATTTTTATCCACAAGTTCTTAGAAAGTAAAATTGTAAACTCATATTTGTTTGATAGTTCTAGCTTAGTGTCTTTTTCTTTTACTAGGCATAACTTCTGAAGGATTATGCCATTAAGAAGAAAAAGCCTTTTTCTTGATCATAGTGCTGAGGACTCCATGAGGAAATCACCAAATAGCAACTGAAAATCATTACTACCCAGTACCTAACAAGTTCCTTTTACTAGTCAATCAATACACATGCATGCTTTGTCCTCCATCTCATTTTACAGATGAGGATTCATGCTTGTTGATTGACTAGTTATTAATTAATCAGGTAAATAGGTCATGCAGTGGATAGAGGGCTAGACCTGAATTCATGAAGACTTGAATTCAAATTTGACCCCATATGCTTCCTAGTGGTGTGACCCTGGGCAAGTCACTTGACTTCTGTCTGCCTCAGTTTCTTAATCTAGAAAATGTGGAAAATACTAACATTTACCTCCTAGGGTTTGTTGTGAGGAGAAAATGAGATGATTTTTGCAAATTTTAAAGAACTACATAAATGCTATTTAATTAATCAAGCACCTACTACATGTTAGGCACAATACAAAAAATGAAAGTCATAAAGGAATCCTCAGGTAATACCTATTTGATTGGAACATAGAGAAATTGAACATGGAGAAAATGAATATGAAATATAGCAAATTATTTTCTGGAGTGAGAGTGGGGACAGGAATAATATGAAGAGTGGTTTCATAACAATTGAATGGAAATTCCAAAGATCACATCACAGTGGACAGTGGGGTAGGGCAAAATAGTGACACACGTGGAAAGGAAAACTGAAGCAAGTTTTGGACTTTTTGCCACTCAAGTGCAGTAAACAGCAGTTGGAATGCTAGAATGAAGATATTGACAAGAATGACAGTTGATGGGGGGAGGGGAACCTGGAGAGTAACAGTTGGTCTAGAGAGTCTCTTTCCTGGCCCTCGGACTGGAAGGAGCCTCTCTCCTTGTCTCTGGACAGAAGTACCTTTATTTCTGGACTTTTCCCAACTGTGTGCTCTACCCAGATTCCTGCGATTGTGTCATCGAACAAAAGGATTTAAGGGGAGCAGTTTGAACTGTAAGGGCAGTCTTTAGGGGTGTCAGCCCTAAGAGACAGGGCCAATCAGCTCTGAAGGTCAGCATCTTTTCTTCTTGCTGTCCATTGCTGAAGACTTTGAACTTGAGAAAGCTAGCATAGATTAGCATAGACAGGAATAAAAGAAACCCTCCACCAGCCTGCAAGGCCTGGCCTCAGCTCAAAAGCTGAGAGAGACTCAAACCCAATCTAGGGAAATCCCGATTTCCTCTTCCCTGATACCTCCCCAATCCAAACTTGTTATTAAAATTCATCTTTATTTAAATAAAACCACAGTTAGATAAGAGGACTGTCATTTCAGGGGGACGTAGAGGGAGCTGGACCCAAGGATAGCCATTCAGCCATAAACTATCCTTATTGGACCCCTGCTGGGTGACCTGGCCCAGGGGGAGGCTTGTCCCTCGGGGGGTGGGGGGGAGCCATGCTTCCCTGCTCTGGGGTATCTTCAACATCAATCACTAGAGAAGACATCCCCTCAGCTTATCAGAGTTGGCCTATTTCTTGTGAATCCCATTTTTCAAAGATAGCCTCTCAACAGGGGGTGTCTCTCTCCTTTTATCTCACCAGGATCTATATTCCCTCTCTCCCTTCAACTCCTCCATTCCCTGTTACAACCCTTCCTTATCCCCTGGACCTCTTCAAACCTACACTCCCTTTAAATATTACACAAAAGAGGGATAAAATTCTTGACATAAGTACATAATCAAAAGTCTTTAAGCTTTAATTGCTTGAAATTAAACTAAGACTTTTGGGACAACTTGTGTATCTAGGACAAATAGATATCATAGTATAGGTATCTTCATTGTTACTTTATTAATATTTCCTAATTTTTCTTTTGCTATCATTTATGTTAGAGGCTAATAGGATTATCCTAAATGTATAGAAAAGAATTTAGAAATGAATGGATTTGCCTAAGGCTTCTGGATATTAGTCATCATGATGAGGATATTAGTAATAGTAATAATAATAACAATAATGTTAGTGATAAGAGGAAGCCATCATGAACCTAGGAGTTTTAGACTCCTAGTATGAAACTAGTGACAAGATACTTTTAATGCCTCTGGTTCTCAGCATTAAATTGAATTTGATTAATCTGATCAACACCCTGCTTAGTAATTGCCATGCACTTGTAAGCTGATCCCTGCAGGGCTTCCTCCACATTCTTTCCAATTGTCACCAATCACTATTAATTAGTTAACTGACAGCTTTCCATCTAATGTCTGTTGGGTTAACTCTGCCCAAAATGGGATACTGGTCATGCAAAGACTTGGTCCTTGCTACAAAGATTTTTCAATCAAGTCAAAGAGATGCAGTGAAACAGTGGAAAACTGTGTGATAGTTTTAATTAAAGGCTAAAATTATGTAGTACAAATTTTAACATTGACAGGTAGCATGAATTCACCAACAATTGTTGATCATGTTCTCTGAGCATTGTATAATTATCCTAAGGCACCATAATGCATTGTATAATTATCCTAAGGCAACATAATGAAAGGACTAGTAGTAGTAGTAGTCTCTGGGTAACCGAGGATGATGATTGTCTTTGTGTGTTTCTGTGCACAAAGACACTTGTGCTTGAAGATTTAAGTGGAAAAGTTGATGCACAGAGACAGTCCCACTCTCTTGGCATTGGAAGCCTGGGTCCAGTGGCACGAAAAGTCGTTACACCTAGAGACTTTCTCAGCTGCATTGGATGGCCGTGTTGTCTTTTGTGCTCCAACATGCCCTAAGCACTCCACAGTGCCTTGCTGCGTCACCATCTCAGCCGTTGAACCTTCTTGTTGGTTTCTTCCGGTTGTTCGGCCGAAGCAGTCTTCACATGCTGGGTGAGCAAAGCCCTGGTTTACCAGGGGTCGATGACGACCTGATGGCTACCCTCACAAGGTTTGGCCGGCCTGTCGAAGCCGTTGCCCAGGGTGTGGCTGCTGCCGCATGCTAACAGCTACTAGGAGCCACAAGTGAGAGCTGGGTGTCAGGTGAGGGTCAGAGGCTGGAGAGCTGCCCTAGGAGGGCACGACAAGCCCTCCATACCAGAGATACTACCCCTCTGTAAATCTTGAAATCTCTCAGACTTGTGAATGTTAAAAATTTCCCCATCAGGGAATTCTTAATTGGAACAAATTCCCTACTGAGAAACATTTCCCATTTTGATGTGAGGACTCACCAGGATCAGAAATGGGAGGACCTCTACTCCACCCATACTTAAGACTGCTTTAGGGGAGAAAACTCATTGCTAAACAAAAGAAAGTACTTGGATCTATGCTTATGGTGGGGCAAGGAGTTCTTTGAGCCAGGCCTGTTTTTAGAATTGATACAATGAGATGCTAGGTACCTAAAAGGGTTGGGCAAGTTTTGTCTTAATAAGATTAGTTGACTCAGCTGTGTTTTCTCTGAGGCTATTGGTCGACACAGCAGCATTTTTTTTGATTCAGACTTACTGAAGACATTTGTCGACTTAGCAGGAATTCAGATGGGCAGTCCTTTGGAAAGCATCTACAGTGATTGGTAGATGTAGGGATTTAGGGGAGGTGACATGGGAGAAAAACCCCTATATAAGAAAAAGCAGAATCTCTTGAGTATATCCTTTTGGATAGATCCTTTTGGAGATAGATCCTTTTGGAGAATTCCTTTTGGAGGATCTCTGATGAGGATCGCTTGGGAAGAATCTCTTGAGAGAGGCTCTGGAGAAGGGAAGCTCTTGGAGGACAATCTCTAAGGAGGTCTCCCTGGAGTTCCTCTAAGGGGACTCTGTCCCTCTGGAGGCTCTGGAGAGACGCCCTTTGGAACAGTCTCTGGCTGGAAGGCTCTCTGGTGAAGTCAGCTGAGATGGAGCTGGCCTGGTGTTACTAGAATCCTTGTTTAGTTAGACCTTGTGGTGAGTGTTAAAAAACTGACTGATTTCTCTTTTAAGACTCAGGTCTAGGCCATATTGGCTTGAGGCCCTTTATACTTATTCCTTTCTTACTCTCTCTCTCTTTCTTTGATTACTCATTGTATTGTTAATTAAAATCTCTATAAAACCCAATTGACTTGGGTATTTGAATAATTGGGAATATTTCCCTGGCGACCACCTTATATTTGATTTTAAAACCCAAGACACTGTAGTGAAACATATTTCTGTGGTCAAATTTACTCACCCACTCTTATATCTATCACAATTTATATCTTCCACTATTTTAATCACTACAGTTTAAGACCTCAACCATTTTAAATCTCACACCTCCCTGAGCACCCCATATACCCCAATGAAAGGACTACCCAGGCATAATCTTCAATAAAGGTAAAAGAGAGTGCAGGTTTGGAATCTGGAAGATCTGAGTTCAAATCCAAGTGTCAGACATTTAGTAGTCATATGACCCTGGGCAAGCCTCTCTATACTCTTTTAGCCTCAAGTTCATTATCTGTAAAATGGGGATAATAATAGCCTTTACTGGATAGGTTTGTTGTGAGAATCAAATGAAATAATGTAACTAATGTATCTTGAAGTGCTATATCAATGTTAGCAATGATAATGATGATGATGATACTGTAAATAGAGAGGACCAACTAGCAGTTGAGGCAGTGTAGCATAGTACAAAGAACTTGGAATTTTGAACTTGTATTCAAATCCTACCTCTGTTATACTACATTTTTTTTTTAATGTTGGAGTGACTGATTACCTCTCTAGGCAGTCAGTCAATAAATGAACATTTATTAAGCATCTACTCTATCAGACACTATGATAAGCCCTGGACATAGAAATAAGAAAAAGATAATCCCTTCCCTCAGGGAACTTAGAGATAATCACAAAAAAATGAAGTTGAAAAAAGGTGATCGGTGGAGGAAGATTCCTGGCAAGGGGGAATGGAGAAGTACAAAGGAGTATAGTAGGCCGGGAAATGAATGACTTCATTTTCCTCATCTATAAAATGAGGGAGTTGGATTTAATGGCCTCTAAGATCTCTTTCAGTCCTAAATCTATGTCTCAATGCAGGTGTTCCCAATACATGCATATCCTAAACTAGATGACATTTGCCCAGCCTCTCAATGATCATGGCCAGAAAAGTTTTGTGTTGTAATGAGATTATGGTAGCACAGGATCCAACTTGATCTAATCAGGAAAGTTTTCTTGAAGATTAGTTTAAAGGAGAATTTGAGGTAGAAGGGAAAGAGTTAGCAAGGATTAAAAACATCTAACACAAAAGGTTAAATCAAGAAGCCCCTATCTTTAGAGAGAACTTTGAAGTTATTGATCACAGCTACACCTTTTTAGGTTTTAACAATTAGCCTCCAGTAGCCTGCCCATAAAGAGAATGAGTGACCTAGGCACCAACTCTGGTAAGAATGCAGAAGGAGAGGATACTCTGGCTCTTACGAGTTAAATAGACAAGGAAATCGCTGAGCTGGGTAGAGTCCTTCAGCTGGGAAGATCAGAAAGCAATTATGCATGGACTGAAATGTAATCTGCAACAATCCGTCATGCTGTCTCCAGCTGCTTTATATGCAGAAAGTTCATCTGCTTTAATCTCTATAGTCCCCAAATTTGTGCTCACTCTCACATATATTATGCAAAGAGATGGCTCTGGGTGGCAGCACTGGGTTCCCTATTGCAGTGCTCTGGGCTGCTCCCTGGTCCACCCTGCCCACCCTGAAGTCTGAGGGCATGCATCTATTTGTGTAAGCACCTTTTGATTTCTCTCTATCACTAAAGCAGATTTTATAGCCAGATGCTGCAGTCTTGCACCCTGGCAACTCCCTTGCCTTACACTGACAGTCACATGAAGTTGTGCAGATCTGCTGAGCACATCATTTGATGGCAGATCTGAGACTGGACAGACCCTGGAGGAAACAGCTATTTATAGGTTTCAGTCTTGCATGTGCCTTTCAGAGAAATCAGCTTGCTCTACATTCCTCCAATCAGGACTAGAAGGCACTATGTGTCTATCATGGCATAGTCTAAATTTGGGGGGAAATGATTAAGTTGGAAGAGTCTTTGTTAGGCATTGCTTATTAAGAGTACAACCCTTATCAAATGTTCTAATTCTACTGCTAGGAGAGGAAGAGGAAGAGGGGGAGGAGAAGGAAAAAGACAGAGCAAGGATTAGGTCTCAAATTCAGTTAGTATAACTTTATTGGACATTGACAATCTGTTGTTCATTGCTCTCAAAAAGTAAAGTGTCCATCACAGAAACTTGAACATAGTCATCACTCAGTGTTTGTTGAATGCATGAATCTCTAATCTGCTATTTATAATTATATGACCTTGGACAAATCAGTTATCCTGTCTGTGCTTCCTTCCTTATTTGTAAAATTGGGATTTGGACTAGTTTATCTCTGGGGAGGGAGAAAACCGGCCATGCAGATTAGTTAGACAAGATAATAGCAATCATCATCCAGATTTACATATGACATGACATGACATCTTTCTATCCATCTCATGAAAACTATGTTATTACATTTGAATCTCATAATAGTCCTCTGAAGGAAGAGGTGTTGTTCTATTATTCTTGTCTTATGGATAAGAAACCTGACATTCAGTAAGGTTAAGTGACATGCTATGAAATCTAGATAGTAAGTGCCAGAGGTAGAATTTGCACTCATTTTCCTGGCATCAAATCCAACAACCTAACCACTACACCATGGTGCCTGTCTAATATGGTTCCTGCTATTAGAGAGAGTAGCAAGTATAATACAGGAAAAACAACAGAGGATCAGTAATTCATAAGAACTAATTATTCAAGAAGAGACCTGGCAATAAAAACCTTGGCCTTGGGTGTCTACACACAGATGCACAATAGATAAATAATAAGCTGAATTATGGGCTCTAATGTAGAGAGATAAATTTGACCATATACTGAGAGGCAGGGAGGTGGCATAATGGATAGAGTGGGGAGCTTGGAGTCAGGAATACCTTAGTTCAAATATGACTTCAGACAAGCTGTGTGTGACCCTGGGAAAATCACTTAATCTTGTTTACCTCAGTTTGTTCATCTGTAAAATGAGTTGGAGAAAGAAATGGCAAATCAGTATAGTATCTTTGCCAGGAAAACCATAAAATGGGGTCACAATGAGTTGGATGAGACTGAACAACAACAGAAGGTTTCATTGACTATGACTATTGAAATAGATCTCTATTTCTCTCTCTCTTTTTATTAATTTCTTGATGATTTTTTTTAAATTAGAAGAGAGAATGAGTGGAATAGTTTTGGGTGCCTAGTCTGGGAATTTGAACCTACATTTCTAATGTTTTTCCTGGGAAAATACAAACTAATATCTAATTATGTAAAACTATAGAGCACTTATTGAGTGTGTATATTCACAACAGAAGTTTAAACTATAGATACCCATGTGAATGTTTGGGTGCATATGTATATTTGTTTATACATCTAAAAAGATAACAAGTTCCTTGAGGGAAGCATATGCTTCTTCCATTCATTCAATTGTTGTGGTGGTTGTCACTAGTTTTTTAGTCATGCCCAACTCTTCATGACCCCATTTGGAGTTTTCTTGGCAGAGACCCTGGAGAAGTTTGCCATTTCCTTCTCCAATTCTAATTCATTTAACTAACAAGTATTTATTAAGTACCTCATGCCAGGAACTGTACAATGTCTTTCATTGTACCTAGAGCACTGTAAAAGCATAGGAGCTACTCATTAAATGCTGTTGAATTGATTTAGACATCTTGGTTATAAACTGATTCATAGTTCTTTCTTCTATAAATTTATTCCACCCTAAAACATAAAGGATGGTGTTTTTTTTTGGGGGGGGGGGAAAGAAGACTACCACTTCAATTTATTTCTATTCTGAATTTAAGAAACATCAAATAAAATAACCATTTACATATACAAAGTAGAACATTTCTAATAATTCAACAAACATTTGTTAAATGTTTCAGGCTATGCTAAGCTGTGGAGATATTAAAGAAACAAAAAATAACTCCTGCCCTCAAGGAGCTCACCATCTAATGGGGAACGGAAAAAGAGGATTGCATTTGAAACTGTAAATCTCTATAATACACATCTTACTTTCCCTCTTAAGTATATTATAAATTCTAATGGTTACTTTCAAAGCTCTTACTTGTCTGTTTCCTTCTGTTTTCTTCTTTGAATTTTAGAAGTTCTTCAGTCACTCTCTTTTGTTTCAGGTAACCTATATGTATTTCTATCTTTACTTTCTTTTCTCTCCTGTCTCCAAATGAAAAAGAAAAAACAAAGTCCTTGTAATATATATGCATAGTTAAACAAGTCAAATTCCCATGTGAATAATGGTTAGTTATTTCACTGAACAGAGTTCTTAAGGTTTTCAAAGTTCTTTTTCTTACAGTGCTCTAGTCATTGCATAAATAGTTCTCTAGATTCTGTTCATTTTGCTTTGCATCAGTTCATATAAGTCTTTCTAGGTTTCTTTGATAACATCTTATTACTGTCACTTGACCAAACCTAGTAAGCTGTGTTCCCAAAAACCAAGATGATCCAAGCCAACAATTAGAGTTCTCAATTGGTGTGAAACATTTTGTTAGGTGCTTAAGATCCAAAGAGAACCTGCCCCCCCCAATAAAAAAAAAACACTTTTCCTTTAAGGAGTCTTTATTTACTGGGTAGACATGAAAAAATAAGTTGATAAATAACAATTTGAGGAAGAAGAGAGTACAAAGCTAGTGGGATCAAGAAAAGCTTCCTGTAGGATATGGTACATAAATTGAACCTTTGAGGAAGTTAGAAATCTAAGAAATATAGGTAAAGGGGGTGATTACTTCTACGAACTGTTCAAAGACATAGAGTTGGGTCGGGAATGCCAAGATTGGAGTATAACAAGCAAAATAGTTTGGCTAGGATGTAGGATACCTGAAAGATTGTAACACAATTTTTACTTTTGGAAAGAAGTGATTTTTATTCTTCCTAAGAGCATGGTAATGACTGACTCATTTGTATTTATAACACTCTTCAAATAAAATATACGTGTGAGGTTCTATATGAAGAAATTGGCCCATTTAGAAATTAAGTAGGAATAAAAAAGCTTGATCCAGGGATTAAAAACCAATAAAATTCACTTAAAATGCTTTTATTGAATTAGGAGAATAAATTTAAAACTTTTAGAAAAACTTGTGTTGTTAAAAAAGCAAAACTATTATTTTAACTTTTTCATTAATTCACTGCCTTTCAAGTTCAATGAGTCTTTTTAGGATTAACTTCATTGTTATATAAGCTTTAGATTAAACTTTTATCTCTCTTTAGAAAGATCCTGTATTCCCAATTTGTAGATAGATTCATTGATTTTATCAGTTTTTAACATATACAGGTATCCCAATAGTCATTTTGCCTTCTTAATTCGCTGACACATTGACCCTAAATAAGACTTAAGTAAAAAAGGCCATATGTATACATATGTGTGTATATATGTACCACTCTTAAAGTACCTTTAGTATTTTATTTCTAAGGACTCTATTCAGTGACAGGAATGTACTGGTGTAAGCACTTATATGTCAGAAATTGGTGAATGCTACATATCAGAACTTGATTTATTTTTTTTTTTTTGGCTTTCTAGACTTAATAAAGTGATGGAGAAAATGTTAAGACTGAAGATTAAACTTAAAAGTATGTCCCACATACTTTTGTTTCCCAAGGATCCAGCTGGTAAACATTTACCAATATGCCCCTTCTCACAGCCTTACTGACTCTTATTTAAAATGTATTTCTACTGCCTAAAGGAGGGCCACAAAACTCATACCGTTTTGCCCAGCAATACCAGTAGTAGGTCTGTATCCCAAAGAGATCAACTCTAGCAAAAAAGAACTTACTTGTATAAAGATTTTTATAGCAGCTCTTTTTGTTGGGGGCAGAGAACTGGAAACTGAAGGGATGTCCATCAATTGGAGAATGGCTGAACAAGTTGTGGCATATGATTGTAATGGAATACTATTGTACCATAAGAAATGATGAACAGGACAACCATAAACAAACAAACAAACAAAAATTCTGGGAAGATTTATATGAAGTGATGCAAGGTGAAGTGGACAGAACAAGGGGAACATTTTATATAGTAACATCAATAATGTATGATGATCAAATGTGAATAACAACTGTTATCTGCAATGCAAGGATTCAAGACAACCCCAAGAGACTCATGAGCAGAAAAACTATCTACCACCATAGAAAGAAATGATGAGTCTAAATGTAGATTGTAGCATAAATATTTTTTGCTTTATCTCCTCGAGATTTTTTTCTTATATTTGTCTTTTTTCACAACACAATGAACTTGGAAATATGTATTGCATGATAGCACTTGTGCAACCTATATCATATCTGCCATCTCAGAGAGGAGGAAGGAGAGGCAGAGAGGGAGGAAGGGAGATAACATGGATTACGAAATGTCAGAAAATCATTATTAAAAATTGTATTGACATATAAGAAATAAAAATACAAAATACTTTTCTTGTAGTCTTAGCCATATGGTTTCCCAGGACACAAAAGAGCAGACTCAGACACATAGGAAAGAATTAGTAAAAACTTCAAGTCAAGATATAATAAGTAACTTTAGGAAAAGTAATCAGTGATAGCTGACATACTTGTTAAAGGAGGAGAGAGAAGAGTTCGAAAAGAGGCAGGGTTATGAAGAGCTTTAAATGCTCAAAACACAACTTTATAATTGATCCTGTGTAGAGAAGAGACATTGGAGTCTGATGAGCAGAGGCATGAGATGCTTAGAGTTATGATTTGGGGTGTTACTTGAACAACTGTGTCAGATAGGTTGGAGTGGAGAAAGACTTGAGGAGGGAGGAAGACCTGAGAAGGGAGATCAAAATTGAGTGCTACTACAATAATCTGGGCAGGAGGTGATGAAGGCTGAACTAGTAGCTATGTGAATAGAGAGAAGGGAATAGAGGGAAGATATGTGAGAATTGGGAAGACCTGGCAACTCTTTGGATATGTGGAGTGAAAGGAGTTAAGAATGTGTGTTGTTCAGTCATTTTCAGTTGTGTTTGACTCTCTGTGACCACTTTTTTTTCATTTGTTTTTGTTTTTAGCAAATATACTGAAATGGTTTGTTATTTCTTTTTCTGGCTCATTTTACAGATGAGGAAACTGAGGCAAACAGTGTTTAAGTAACTTACCCAGAGTCACATAGCTAGTGTCTGAGGCTAGATTTGAACTCATGAAGATGGGTCTTCCTGCCTACGTTGGATAGATGGACAACAGTATATCTCCTTCCAGTTCTTTTAACAGTTAATTTTTAATTTTTAATATTTTAATATTCAATTTAATATTCAAACTTCTTCAGCTATTTTAAAATTTGATGGTGTAGAAGACACAAATTTGGCTTTTTCATGTGTTTTTAATAACCACTGTCTTTCTGTCCTTATGTGGAAAAATATATCCTACATGCCCGAGTCTACTCTTTTGTGTCCTGGGAAAGGAAGGAGAGGGAGAGAGGGAGGGAGGGTGATAACATGGATTACAAAATGTCAGAAAATCATTACTAAAAACTGTATTGACATGTAAAAATAAAAATAATAAAATACATTTCTAGTAGCCTTAGCCATTTGGTTTCCCATATGAAAAGTATGGTGCCATTGCTGTGAGGAAAACAAAAGAAGCACAAGACCTTGTCTGCATCCTTAAGGAACATTTAGTTTGGGAGATAAAGATTAATGATTCAGGGCCATACAAACCAAATATCAAACAATTGTACCAACTAGAAATATTTCTTAGACTGGAAAGTCCTCCCTAAGGAGGTGGGACTTGAATTAGGTCTTGAAAGATGCCATAGACACCGGGGAAGCCTCAAGAGCAAGGAGATGAGAATGAGCAGGATGTGCACAGGAAGAAGGAAGTTGGCCAACTCTGTTGGCCAAAGTGTATGTTGGAAAGGAATAAATACAATTTAAAAGATTTGGGGAGTGGCAGGGCAGATTATGGAGAATGTCTTGAGTACTAATCCAAAAAAGATTCAAGTATTTAAGTGCCTACTATTTGTGCTGAGGATATAAACACAAAGAATGAAATCATCCCTATGTGGAAGAAATATATTTGAGAGAGAAAACAAGTATATATATATATATATATATATATATATATATATATATATATAAACCACATATATAGCATAAATAGAAAGCAAATAAACACACATATATGTATTTGCATGTAAATACACACACAAAGTAGTTAAATACAATTAGTTTAGAAGGGAGGGCCCTAGCAGTTGGAAGATTCAGGAAAAGTCTTAATGTAGGAGATAGTGCTTGAGCTTGTGTCTTCAGGGAAGAAAGGGACTCTGAGGGAGAGGTTAGGAAGGAGTGCATTCTGGAATTAGAGGACTGCCAGGGCAAAGGCACCATAGAGAGTGAGGTGGAGTATTGGTTATGAGAAAGAGAAAAAGCCAGCTGAACTGGATTTCAGCATGTCACAGGGAGATAAGACTGGAAAAATAGCCTGGGGCCAACTCTTTAAAAGTTCAGTTAAAGAGTTAATTTTATCCTAAAGGCAGTTCATAATTGAGTGTTAGACCAGTCAGGTTCAAATTTGTTGGATCCCTCTCTTCATTTGTGGAGGGTTTTTTTAGTGATTACACTTTCTATTATCCTCACAGACATTTTGAAGGAATGAGGTACCTTCATCTCCTTCCTTTTGTTATTGATCTCATTTAGAAATGAGGAAACTGAGACTTAGAGAAGTTGTGATTTGCCCAAGTTTACCCAACTAAATGCTCATGAAATTGTCCCCAACTTCTCATAGAAGATTGGAATTTTCTTTGGTATATATCATCGTTTGACTCAGAAAAAATGCATTTTCAAAGTTTCTCCTGAACATATATTACAATTATATATTATTCTGTGATAGATAACTTTGTTCAATGAACTGCCTAATATTAATAGCAAGTGAGATATTAAAATATATCTATAGAGATAATCATTTAAGGTATCTGCCTGCAATAATAATGATGATGATGACGATAGTATTTATAAGACCTACAATGTGACAGGTACTGTGCTAAGTGCTTTATAAATATAATTTTATTTGATCCCAACTCTGGGAGTTAGGTCCTATTATTATTTTACAGATGAAGAAACTGAGGCAAAGAGGTTAAATGATTTGACCAAGATCACAGAATTATTATTTAAGGCTTAATTTGAATAGTACTTAATGTAGTACTCTAGTGTGACCCTGAAACCCCAATATCAATAGAAAATTACGAACCTATTTATAATCTGTTCAGTAGTTGAGTGGCATAGCAAATAGAATGTTGGACCCAGAGTCAGGAAGTCCTGAATTCAAATTAAGCCTCAGATACTTAATAGCTGTATGGTCTTGGGCAATTTACAAAACCTTTATTTGCCTCAGTGTCCTCATCTCTAAAATGGGGATTAAAATCTACCTAGCTCCCTGCTTTCTTGTCAAATGAAATAGCCCATGTGAAGTACTTTATAAATGTTAGTGATGATTATTACCAGTTGTCTTCATGGATAATATTGTACTGCTTCAATTGATAACTGGAAAAATGCAGGACCTCTTGGAGCAGAGATTCACCGTCATCCAACAGTATCGGTCTAGCCAATCATAATAGATAAACCAAATTGATGAAAAATACACACTGCTCAAATTATAGCATATAATTGAATTGGATAATCCAATGGGTGAGTCCATTCTTATTTGTGCATATATATTTACATATATATATAAACACAAATGTGTTGTATGCATTTTGATCAGATACTCTATATAAGTAGTAAAGTTGGTCTCAGGACTGTCTGGAAAGAGGAGATTGAATTGTATTACATTGGATAAATTATGTAGCACTTATACCTGTTAGCTAGATGACTTTGGACAAGTCATTTATAATATAGATCCTTCTAAGTCTATGTTTCTCCTTATTTAAGGTGAGGCTATTGGACTAGATTTTTAAAGTTCCTTCCAGTTCAGAATGTTATGTTTCTGTGAAGCTGCTTGTTCCCACAAGGCCTCTGTTTTTAAGCCTGATGTGTTCTTGCTGGTACTATATGATTGTAAATTATGGATCACCATGGCCTCACTATATCAAAAGTTGTGAGATATCCACAGGGCAGTAAAAAGCTTCATGGTCTTCATTCCTCTCCAGGTGGAACTCCTGACTTTTTCCCTTGACTTTCTCTACAATGTCCCCCCGAAATCTTTCTATATTGGAGGTTCACTTTGGTCCTGGACTTCACAGAATGGAAGTACTCTCTGACCCTTCAGGCCTCCCTCCAATGCCTGTTTCCTCCCAGAACTTCCATTTTAAGGAGCATACCCAGCCCCCAATGTTTTCATTCCTTTTCTCTTTTTCTTTTTCAATCCCTGCCTTCTTAGAATTGACATTAAGCATAAGAGTGGAAAGGTCTAGATAGTTGGGTTTAAGTGACTTGCCCACAGTCACAAAGGTCATATTTGAACCCAGGACCTCCTGTCTCTACACTTGGTGCTCACTGAGCCACCTACATGCCCCCTTGCTACCTCTTTCTACAGAGGATGTATTCAAAATTCTAGGTGCTTCTCTCTAGTTCTTTTAATATTTTGAACTGGTACTTAGTATTGATTCTAGGAGAGAAGGTAAGGAATGGAAAAAAAAAGAAATATGTAGCAAGAATCACACAGGCATAGAGAAGTTATGAATTGTTCTGGTGGAGAAAATTCTGCATCAATAATATCATGTCGAAGTATCTATTGGTTGGGAAGAGAACCACAAGGTAAATAATCTTTGTCTACTGCTTAGTTCTCAGGGTAACTATAAGTACTTATGATATATCATGTGGCAAGCTCTTCAAAAGGCAAGAATTATAGAAGACTTAGGTGTATGGCTAGTTTATTACTAGCTCCTGTTACTAAGGTCATTAATAACAATTGTGAAAGTCTTGGATATTCTGCATAATCAATATATATCTTGTATGTATATTTTTGTGTGTATTTTGTCTCTCCCAATTGAATGTGAGGTCTTTAAGAACAGGCACTGTGCTTTTGACTTTCTAACCTCAGGTATACTGGAAAGAGTCCTGAATTTAGAGATAGAAAACTTGTATTTAAACCCTTCATCTGGTATTTACTACTTATGTGACCTTGGCTCTCTGGGTCAAGATTTCCTCCTTTATAAATTGGGGTGTGGAGTGAACCGGGTCAGTTGTGAGATCTCTACTACCTCTAATCCATGATCCTAATACTATGTTCTTACAATTGCCCCAATCACAAAATTCTTTAATTTCTCTCATACAAAAGAAATACAGGACATACTTTGTTCTGGCTCCCAGAGAAGTAAAATAAATAGGTGACCCAACAAAATAGTTTCAACTCTCTTCTCACCAGGTTTCCATGCCCCATCTCTCTTCTATATCAATTTTTTTCTTTTTTATTATTTTTGAAATTATATTTTATGTTTTAATACCAAAAATTTTCTTTTCATGCCCCTCCATTCAGAAAAAAAGAAAAATAAAACTTATAACAGATATGTCGAGTGAAGCAAACAAATTCTTGTAGTGGCCATGTCTAAATATCTCATTCTAAATGTTGAGTCCATCACCTCCTTGTCAGAAGACAGGTAGCATAATTCATCATTTGTCCTTTGGAATCACATCTAATCATTGCATTGATCAGAGATTAAGGTTTTCAAAGTAGTTAATTTTTATGATGTTCATGTGTATAAATTACTCTAGTTCACCTTACTTCACTCTGCCTCAATTCATACAAGTTTTCCCAGGTTTCTCTGAATTATTCCCCTTCATCATCTTTTATGCATAATAGCATTTTGTTACATTCCCTTTTAGTTTCCAGTTTTTTTGCCACTCTAAAGAGAGCTACTATAAATGTTTTTGTACAGAGGAGTCTTTTTCCTCTTTTCTTTGATAATTTTTGATTATAGGTCTAGTTGTGTTATTGTTGGGTCAAAGGACTTGCATAATTTAGTGATTTTTATGGGTATAGATCCAAGTTTCTTTCCAGAATGGTTGGACAATTCATAGCTCCACCAACTGTATATTAGTTTTCCTGCTTTCTTGAAGGCCTTTTAAGTTTGTAATTTTCTTTTTTAATATTGACTTTGCTATTCTGATAGGTATGAATTAGAAACTTGGAGTTGCTTTAATGTTAATTTCTCTAATTATTAGATATATGGAACATTTTCTATATGGCTATTGATAATTTGAATTTCTTTCTCTGAAAACTGCTTTTACATATCCTTTAACAATTTATCAGTTTCAAAAAAACTTTTAAAATTTTCCAAACACACTGATTTGAATTTTATTTCTCCTCTATACCCTCTAATAGGTGTGCCAATGAACACTGAAATGACTTAAAGGCAAATGTTGGATGAGAGGAGACAGAATAAAATCGAAGGATAGGAATAATTCACAAGAGGATAATTAATATAATAGAATGTTGTCTATAGTGTGACATTTGATTCTTTACTAATCCTAGATGTCCAAGGCTACATTTAGAACATGTTTCAGAATATTCCAGTGTGTCTCAGTTAGTTCTATTTTAAATACCTAGACTTTCTACCCCCCAAATGTGTTAGATTATCCTAATCATCAGTGATAAGAAATTTCATAGCTTTATCAGTGTTTGGAGAATGAGAATGTACTATATGTGATACTGCCCAGAAATGAAAGAATATTCTCAGATTTGTTTCACTTTTCTTTCAGTTCATCCAAACAAGTTCTGATATGTTGATATTTTGCATTTATTGAAACCAGACATACCAATGAAAATCCAGCTGCTGTACTTTTAGCAAGTTATTATTTCTTGCCAGGGAGTTAATGGTTCTACAGGAGTCATAATTTTTTTCTGCTACTTGTAGTACCCTAGAAGATTCATATAGGAAAAATACCAGAAGGGTACTTCAATGGATCTATGATCTCATTTATATGGATAATATCTCCAGTGGTACAGATGGTAATTCATTTGTATATTTCCATCCCATATAATTCTAATCCATTTCCTTCTACCATTCCTTCATATGGCTTCTATGCAATGTTTTTGAGTCTTTTCCTGTACCTTTTGCCATGATATACATACATATATGCATTTGTACATGCAGATATACTACATATGTATATGCATGTATATGGGGGTAGTTTGATGGTGCAGTGAATAGAATGCTGGGTCTGGAGTCAGGAAGACCTACGTTCAAATCTATCCTCAGATACTTATTAACTGTATGACTCTGGTCAAGTCACTTAAACTTCCTTGCCTCAGTTTCCTTATCTATAGAAAGAGCTGAAGAAATAAATGGCAAACCACTCTAGTATCTCTACCAAGAAAACCCATAAAGGGATCACAGAGTCAAATATGACAAATATCTAAACAACAGAAGGCATCTATTTTGTTCTCCTCTTTCTCTGTCTCTGTCTTTGCCTCTCTGTTTCTCCCTCTCCCTCTTCTTTTCCCTCTCCCTCTCTGTACCTTCCTCCTTCCCTCCATGTCTCCCTTCCTCCCTCCCCCCCCTCTCTCTGTCTCTCTGTCTCCCTCTCTCTCTCTCTCTCTCTCTCTCTCTCTCTCTCTCTCTCTCTCTCTCTGTCTCTCTCTCTCCTCTGTCTCTCTTTCTGTCTCTCTCCTCTCTCTCTGTCTCTGTCTCTGTCTCTCTCTCTGTCTCTGTCTCTCTCTCCTCTCTTTCTGTGTCTGTGTCTCTCTCTCTATGTCTGTGTCTCTGTCTCTGTCTGTGTCTGTGTCTCTGTCTCTGTCTCTCTCTCTCTCTCTTTCTCCTATCTACTCCTGCTTTCTCATTTTATTTATGGGGAAGCAAAGACTCAGAGATATGAAAAGAATTGCCCAAAGTTATATTGGTAGTAAGCAACAGAGGAAAGATTTGAATTAAGATCATCTAACTCCAGAGATCTAGATTTAGAATAAGATAACTGATGTCCAAATCTCATACCTGCTACTTATAGTCTTTGTGACCTTGAATTAGTCACTTAATTTCTCTAGGCCTCAGTTTTGTCATCTTTAAAATGAGGGAGTTGAACTATTTGATTTTTAAGGTCCCCAGTTCTTAATTTGTGTTTTTGTCTTTTTTCTAAGCTAGCTCTGTTAATACTTTGTGTTAAGTTGAGTAGATCAGGGCTTAAAAATACAAATCTAAAAGTATGGTGGGTTCTGTAAAAGGACAAAAAAAGAAAATGGAAATGGCTTCCCCTTTGGCATCTGCCACCACTGGAAATCATTTTTGCTTAGAGCATTCAAGTATAATAATTTTGTTTATAGGAAAGGAATAGAATAAATGAAAATGTGCACTTCCTAAAGTGGCAAGAGGCTTCTAATCTATTCACCACTTGGACAGTAGTGGGTGGAAAGGAGGAGAGTAAAGTTGAAGCAAGGTAAGGCTAATCAATTCTAATGACTCTGGCAGCAAATGTTTGGAGGTTAATTATCTTCCCAAAGAGTAACTATTCATCTTTTTTCCCCGCTCTGCCATAATACCCCACAATGCTAATTTTCATTTTAAGACATGAATACTAATGGCAGAGAAAAGGTCTAATATACATAACTCAAAAGAAGGAGTAAATTTGCCACAATGGTACACTAGACCACATCAATAAAACCCAAACTAAAAGATCACAGACTCTAAATATTCCCAGAACATAAATATTTTCTATACAGAACCACTATTAGCAGAAATGGTCAAGCATTTGCTTCACTTAATATGGTCAAGCATTTGCTTCATTTAATAGTATGGCTCTTTTCCTTAACCGTTCACTGAAATGCCATTAGAGGAATTCATACCTGGCATTTATTAAAGAGAGAGGCTGTCACTTGTAGACTTGAGAGTTTTAAGAGTGTGATTGAAGGTTTGGGTTCTCAGTCCTCAAGTTTAAGTAGCTAGGAAGTGAATGAGTGGGATTAGTTGTGGTAGAATAGAGGGTCAAATGAATATCAATGAATATTTCACAGTATTTTGAAGCTGGAAGGGACATCAGAGGTTATCTATCCCAATTCCCCCAATTTTTGCTAAAAGGGAATTTAAGGTTCATAGAATTTTAGAGTTGGTACAGACTTCAGACCATCTAGTTCAATCCATACTTGAAAAAGAATTCTTTTTATGGAAGAGCTTTGTAACCTCGGGTTTGTAAACATAAAAAACATGTTTTCAACTTTATTATTATTATTGATCACCTTTGAAATCCTATTCTTCGTATTATATACATATAAAATATTATTCTGAGAAGGGCTCCATAGATTTTACCAGATAGTTCCAAAGGAATTAGCTTATGACTCCCCCAAAATCTCCATAACTATGGAGATTCTATGACATATCTAACAAGGGGTTAGATATCCTTAGCCTGAAGTCCTCAAAATATAGGGAAGCCATTAACTTCTGAGCAGGATCATTATACTTTTGGATAACTCTAATTATTGAAAAAAGCTTTCCTTAAATTAAACCCTAAACTCCCATTGCCCCAATCAATGCTCCATTTTCAATTCTGTGATTGCATGACTTTTGCATGGTCAGTCTATACCCAATATGATACAAAAGAAACTTTCCTTTCTAAACATTACAATGCCCAGGGAATGACATAGAGTAATATAATTAAGGTCAGCACACCCTCTGGGAGATTAGCAGACTCCATCTGCTATATACACCTTTTCAAGCTTCAGACAAAGTAGTATCTTTGGAGTAACCTCTAATTTTTGACATGTTCAAGACCAGAATCTATGAAAAGTCTATGTGCTTAGCCCTATGCTAGATGGGGGGAAATGAAAAAATTAAAACATGGATCCTATATTTAGGCAACTTCCTTATCCTCTTGATTTTAAGTAAAATCAGTATAAAATTGAGACTTATTTTAGATGATAGTACTCTACTAGTCAGGAAAGATTTTATGGAGGAAATGGTAATCAAATTGAACCTTGAAAGATGAGAAAACTATGAATAGATATGTATTGGGAAAATGGGAGATGTAGAGGATTGAATCGGACAAAGAAAAAGCTTTTCAGGAATAAGGAATAAGGCATTGTAAGAAAAGGAATAGAGAAGAGGTGTGTGTGGCACAGGAGTGGTATGGTATAGAGATTATTCAGGTTAAAAACTGAGGCTGTGTATGAAGAAGTAATAAGAATTTTAAAAGGATGGTGGGTTATATTATTGAGAACATTTTAAGCCAGATTGAAGATTTTATACTTGATCCTAAAGGCAATGAGGAGCTATTATAGGTTTTTGAGCAGGCATGTGACAAGATGGAAGAATTGTTCATGAAGATTAATCTGGCCGTAGCATAGGATGCATTATTGGGAAGAGACACTGGAATAAGGGTGGCAAATTAAATGGCACTTGCAATAATCTAGACAAGAAGTGAGTTTGGATTTAAGATAGTGAGTCTAATTTTGGAGAGAAAAAGGCAAAGCTATTGTACAGTTCAAAGAACACTAAATTTGAATACTGTATTTGAGAGGGAGCATGGCATACATAGTGAAGAGAGTGCTGGATTTGTTAAAATCCCAGGGCTGTATACCAATGGACAAATTAGCCTCGCTAAGCCTCAGTTTCTCTCTCTCTCTCTCTCTCTCTCTCTCTCTCTCTCTCTCTCTCTCTATATATATATATATATATATATGTGTATGCATATATATATGAAATGAGAATAATATTTTGTAAACCTCCCTTATTGTATTGTCTTGAAGCCCAAATGAGATGCTGAACATAAAATATTTTATGGATGTTGAGTTGCTATTTCTCATCTATAAAATAGGGATCATAGTTTTAGTGCTAAAAAGACTTTACAGGTCATCTAGTTCAACATTATTTTGTATTTTGGGAAGCTGAGTCCTAGAGAGGTCAAGTGACTTAGCTAAGGTCAAATAGGTAGTAATGAACTAGGATTTGAACACAAGTACTTTACTAATTCAGAATCTGTTCCACTATCCCAGACTGGATGATAGCTATACTTTTCCTTACATAGAAGAATAAAAACAGGTAATACATTCAAAGTATTTTACAAATGCTATATCAAACGCTATCTATTATTATATTTATTTGATGTGTCTTAAATGTCATCTATAGTCTTCATTCTTCCCATCTCCATTAACATCTTCAGTCTATCCCATAAAAAAATCCCATCTGTCTGAAATCAAGAAATGCCAGCTTTGCTCAAGTAAGAAGAGCTTGACTGAAGGTGAGTAGGTCCTAGTGGCAGTTTAGTATTGGACTTTGACCAGAAAAGAGCTTACTCCAGGAGTAGCATTTGCTCATATATTTGACTAACAATACCAGCTTCAAAATGGGTTTTTTAATTGCTACAGGTACAGTGCTCTTTATTATTGACTTCTAGATTGGCAGAAGCCAAATGACCCATTATTCCCCCATGAAACAATAGAAAAATCAATGTTCATTTGGTGAGGACACACTCATCCCATTAAGAAGAGGTCATTTTCATACTCTTTGGCAGTGTTGCACAAGTTGTTACAGTCTCACAGTCCTGTGTGCAGTCTAGATATAGTGGTGTAGTGGATTCAGAACCAGTCTTAAAGCCAGGAAGATATGAGTTCAAGTCTTGCCTCTAGGGCATGTTTGCTTTTTGATCCCGGGCAAGTCATTTAAGTTCTCACTGCTATGGGCAATTCCATGACTATACATTACAAAGAAGATGTTATGTTAGATTAGAAGTAGTTTTATCTCCTGAGGATTTCCTAGACCAATGAAATGACAGATCTGGTCACATATACCACAAAAATATATTAATGGATGTTGGTAACTATTTAGGTTCTAACCACAATTGGAAAGGAATGGCTTTACTCATTGAATTTTTCCAAAAGGCCAGACCTTTATAAAAGATAGTTTTGAAAGGGCTTGTGAGAAGTATAATTGCATAGATAAGCTAGAGTTATTTTAAATGATCCTTTGGTTTTTACATATGAGTATGATGCTGTGAGGGAGAGAAAGAGATGTACCTATGTTGGGCTTAAAAAAATCTTTTCTTTCTTTCCACATGTCCCTCATATACTATTAGCAGATATTGCTCAGAGAAAGCTAATACTACAAACCCTTCCAAATGGGAAACTAAGGTAGTGAAGGGGCAGTGAATCATTTAACCTTGACACTGATCAATGGTCCAAGTGAGAACAGGACTAGATGATCTTATCCTTGACCTTTCTCAGTTGCTGAGCTTTTGCAAGTTATTAGAACACCAAACAGATGGCATTGGCTAATTTTCATTAAAAGTAATGGAGTGAGACCTGTCCCAGAATTCCCACAATCACACACTGGACTCCTCTCAGTGAGGGCTTCAGCAAACATCTCTCATTCTTCATCCTGTATCATTTACAACACTGAACAAACCATGGTAGCACTGCTGCTGTGATTAATTGCCCTTTTCCCGAGGAAGTGCTTTAGGAAGTGCTCCAAGAGAGTGACTTTCTTGCTTCCTAGGGAGAATCAATGTATTTTCTATTTGTATGTCTCAAGTATGACAATTTTTAGAAGGAAAATAGAATTGAGAGATATGACTATTAAGAAGGGGACATGCGAAGAGGAGATATTTACTTTTGGGAGCGACTTGCCTTTTTTAAGAAGTGGAACTGTCCATCAGCACCATTAATTAATTGTTTTGAGTCGGTAGTGAAAGTGGAGAGACCCTAAAATATAACCTATCAAGGTGGTTGTTTTGACCCCTGGATTTCTGCTGAAATGATTCAGGGAATTAGCCAGAGAAGGAAGGGCATGCCAGCTGATCTGAGGATCATATACAAATAATAATCCTATAAACCTTTTTTTTTACTATTACCATGCTAGTTAGTATCAAACAGAAGAGAGGGGCTTTCTATTCCTCCTTATACATACTCCACACATCTGAACTTTGTTTTTGTTTCTTTTCATCTCCAAAGTTACAGATGATGTTAATTTCAAGCTGAATTCACCTCTATGAATATATTGGGGAATAAGGATGAATGTGCAGGTGATTTGCTACAGGTTCAGCATCTCTTAAAGATGACCTAGGTCTTGTTGCCCCATAGGAGTTGTCCTGGATTCAATGTTAGGATAATGGGAAAGATACAAGAAAATGCTTCAATATATAGAGACACTGATGGAGTGGAAATGCAATTTCTTCTGACTAAGGGACATTTTAGGTCTGAAGGATTATTCCCCAGGTCCAAAGTTCAGCTTCTTGTGAGGGATGTACAACTTACAAAGAAAATTTTCTCTTAGGCACTAGCTACTTTAAAGACTGGAAAGGGTCTACCTGCCAATTCAGATCTCTCCTTATGTAGGTATAACATGAACCTTGTGAATTACTATGACAGCTAGCCTTCAGATGTCAGAGTTGAGTCAAGGAAGGAAGATTCTACTACCGGCCCCAAACATGTCATATCATCTGTTTATTAGACAAAGGAAACAAAGTAGGAATATATGCTGTATCAGCCACATAATTTTCTCTGGGTCTCAGGATTCCTATATCTGAATGCATGTACAATATTAGCATAAATCATATTAATATTATTAAGAAGTGGCCAGACGCAGTTTAGTACTAACTTCCTTGGACTAAAGAAGTAATGTAGGTGTGGACTTTTAAAATGTATGAATAGGCAACTTGAATTGACACAAATTTCTACATCAGTTAGTCATGAGAAGTCCAATAAGTTTAAACTCTGAGGTTTGACCAATCATTGGAAAACTTTAAACTATGTTTGACTGAAACAGAGAAATTGAGTGTTACATGATTAGAGCTGAATGTATTTATATTTTTGGAGGATCATATACTTGAGTTACATAAACATAAAAAGAAGCAGTTCTAGGATCATAATGGAAGAAGTATGGAAAGATGCATGAACAATTCAAAATTGTAAAATGCTGTCTCCATGGCCAATGCTACCTGAGACCTGTGGCCATAGTACTCTGATATATATCAGTTTGAGTTAGACCACAGATCTTCCTTAAAAATAGTTCAAAATTCATCTTACCCTTGGAGAAGAATTGGACAAGAGGTAATGGTGGATCTCCCACAGTGGAGGAATATTTAGTGCTGAATTTTCTAAAGGCTTGAGACACTGCATTTCAGACACCCTTTCAACTGAATGGGGAATGTAGTGGCCTTTTTATATTGGGGTAAGAAAATGAATTTCTTTGGGGAATTTCCCCCTTGGAATTTATCTTAAGCAGAGTCTTAGCAAGCAATAATAAATATTGGAGAAAAGCCAGCAGAATAAATTATATGTGTGGAATTGATTAAGGACAGTTTATTCCCTTTTGCATTATGAAAATGGATGGATTTTTTGGCTCTTTGCCTAATACAAGGAAGTGGTGTGAATATAGAGATAGAGAAAGACTTAGTTATGAGCTCCTAATTTTATGCTTCTTGTAGAAGTAATGGCTAGACTTTTAATTTCATTGGCATGGGGAACTCTCAGGTAAGGAAACCCTCTTTATCAATGTAGTTCAGCAACTTCTTTGCAACTTATAGTTTTAGAGAATTGCTTAGAACAATAATGCTAAAGTCAAATAGAAATAGAGGTCACTAAACCACACAGAAAGATCTCTTGAGGCTGTATATTGACTTAGAAAACCTCATATTAATAATTAAGTTCTATTATATTTTTATTTATTTAGTTAGATATTTCCCAATTACATTTTAGTCATTTTCTGGTTCTACTGGAGAGTGTTGCTGAAAGTGTGTATATACTTTTGAGTTTTACATCTCTGACTTAGAGCAATATGAGATCATGTCTTAACCAGGCTCAGATAGCCCTTATATTTTAGAAGTGAAACTTCAACCCAGGTCTTCCTGACTTTGAGGCTGGCTCTCTTTCTTTTCTATAACACTGTCTTAATATGATTCGTTCTTTTCTTTTGGTTACTTTTAGTTTTATTGATGCGTTTTCCCCCTTTATATTTCCCAATTACTCCAATCTCAGGAGAGATCCCTTGTAGTAGAATAAAGCAATTAAGTAAAACAAACAATAGAGTGACTTCATCTGAAAGAACATACAGTATTTCACACCAGTAGGATACCCTACCTCTCTAATAAAAATAATAAAAAATCGATTTCATTTTCCAACCTTACTCCACAAAAATAAAAGAATATGTATTGTAACAAACAGGCATAATTAAGCAAGACAAATTCCACTAAATAGCTTTATTAAAAATATTTATTATTCTGATCATAAATCCATCACTTCACTGTAATAAATAACATGTTTCATTTTAGTTCTCTGGAATTATGAATGGTCATTATATTGGTCATAATTCTTACAACTTTTGAGGTTGGTTGTTTTTATGGTGTTGCCACTATTGTATAAATTGTTCTTCTGGTTCTGTTAATTTCCCTCTGTGTCAGATCATATATGTCATCCAATGTTGAAATCATCTATTTCCTAATTTATTACAGCAGAATATTCAGGATGTAAAGATCACCAGAGCCACGAGAGGAGCTGAATGCTGGACAGACCACCAATTGGTTAGAGCGACTCTTCAAATGCATATTGCGCCTCACCATCCAAAACATGCCCAGACAGTTCGCACATTTTACAACATGAGTCGTCTTAGAGATCCATCTTATTTGCAAACATTCCAGTCCTGCCTGGACGACAAGCTGTCTGCCAAGGGACCACTCACTGGAAGCTCAACTGAGATATGGAACCAGTTCAGAGACACAGTGAAGGAAACATCAAAGGCAGTTCTAGGCCCCAAACAACGCAACCACCAGGACTGGTTTGATGAGAACAACACTGCTATTGAAGACCTATTGAGCAAGAAGAACAAAGCCTTTATGAAGTGGCAAAATAACCCAAACTCTGCTCCTAAAAAGGACAGATTCAAGTCTCTCCAAGCCACGGCACAGCGTGAGATCAGGAAGATGCAAGACTGATGGTGGGAAAAAAAGGCAGAAGAAATCCAGCAGTTTGCTGATATGAAAAACTACAAACAATTTTTCAGTGCCCTCAAGACTGTCTATGGGCCATTAAAACCCACCACCACTATCCTCTGACGATGACACTCTCATAAAAGATAAAAAAAGGCATCAGCAACAGGTGGAAAGAACACTTCAGTCAGCTTCTCAACTGACCCTCTTCAGTTGACCAAAGTGCCCTTGACCAGATCCCCCAAAACCACACCATTGAACAACTTGACATTCCTCCTTCAATAGAGGAAGTCCAAAAAGCCATTAAACAAATGAATGCAGGCAAGGCACCCGGTAAAGACAGGATCCCAACCGAGGTGTACAAGGCCTTAAATGGAAAGGCGCTCCAGGCATTCCACATAGAGCTGACCAGCATATGGGAAGAGGAAGACATGCCCCCAGAACTCAGAGATGCCTCCATCATAGCCCTATACAAGAACAAAGGCTCACGAGCAGCCTGTGACAACCACAGAGGCATCTCACTACTCTCCACTGCTGGAAAGATCCTTGCCCGTGTTATACTCAACAGACTCCTGTCATCTGTTTCAGAGCAGAACCTTCCTGAATCACAATGTGGCTTCCGACCAGATCGCAGCACCATCGACATGGTCTTCACGGTGAGCCAAATGCAGGAAAAATGCCTTGAGCAGAACCTGAGTCTCTACATTGTCTTCATAGATCTGACAAAGGCCTTCGACACAGTGAACAGGGACGCATTGTGGGTGATCCTCATCAAGCTCGGTTGCCCAACAAAATTCGTCAAACTGATCCAGCTCTTTCATGTCGTCATGACAGGGGAAGTCCTATCTGGTGGAGAGACTTCTGACCGCTTCAACATCTCCAATGGCATGAAACAAGGCTGTGTCCTCGCTCTGGTACTATTCAACCTATTTTTCACCCAAGTATTACGACATGCTGTGATGGATCTAGACCTGGGCATCTACATCAAATACCGATTGGATGGCTCACTATTTGACCTTCGCCACCTGACTGCAAAAACAAAGACAACAGAGAGACTCATCCCGGAAGCTCTCTTTGCAGATGACTGTGCTCTCATGGCCCACCAAGAAAATCATCTTCAAACCATTGTGGACAGGTTCTCCACCACAACAAAACTGTTTGGCCTGACTATCAGCCTCAGCAAAACAGAGGTGCTCTTCCAACCTGCACCAGGGAGGCCAACTAACCAGCTGTGCATTACAATCGATGGCACGCAGCTTTCCAACATCAACACTTTCAAGTACCTGGGCAGCACCATCGCCAACGACGGGTCCCTAGACCATGAGATCAATGCCAGGATCCAAAAGGCCAGCCAGGTACTTGGGCGGCTGTGCTGCAAAGTCCTCCAACACAGCGGTGTAAGCACTGCGACGAAGCTCAAAGTGTACAACGCAGTGGTCCTCAGCTCGCTCCTGTACGGCTGTGAGACATGGACACTGTACTGGAGCACATGAAACAGCTGGAGCAATTCCACCAACGCTCCCTCCGGTCAATCATGAGGATCCAATGGCAGGACTGAATCACCAACCAGGAAGTCCTCGACAGAGCCAACTCCACCAGCATCGAAGTCCTGGTCCTCAAACCCAGCTACGATGGTCTGTACATGTCATCTGCATGGACCTACAGCCAATACCAAGACAGGTGTTCTATGGTGAACTGTCAGCTGGACTCAGGAAACAAGGCCGACCAAAGAGAAGATTCAAGGATCAGCTAAAGTCCAATTTGAAGTGGGCTGGCATGACACCAAAGCAACTAGAACTCGCTGCCTCTGACAGAAGCAGCTGGCGAACCCACATTCACCAGGCCGCCACCACCTTTGAAGATGAGCGATGTCAACGTCTTGCCGCTGCACGGGAACGCCGACACCAGGCCACAACTGCACCTCCCGTAACAACTGGCGTCCCATGCCCCATGTGCCACAAACTGTGCGCCTCAGCCTTTGGACTCCAAAGTCACATGAGGGTACACCGTAGATGAAACTGCACAAAGACAATAGTCATTCTCGGTCACCGAGAGACTACCACTACCAATGTTCCTTCACATTCATACACCACAACTTTTTCATCCATTCTTTAGTTGTTGGACATCCTCTTGATTTATAGCTTTTGCTGCCACAAAAAGAGCAGCTATAAATATTTTGATACTGGGAAAGTTGATTGATCCTGCATCATTTATGTATTGATCCAATTTATAAGCAATTGATTTTGTCCATGTCTTAAGTCATGGCTCTTTGTCTCTGAACTTAGTTCAGGGATTCAGTTGTCCTGTAATGGGTTAAGTTTAGAAATTCAACTCTCCTGCCTCAAGGAATCTAACTAACCATGGAGAATGCATGTGAACACAAGGGAATTTAGTTCTAATATCTTTATACCACCAAGCCATCCTTCAAGGTTGTCTTGTTTGCTGTTCAAAAGGACTAGTTTGTTATCCTTTGACTGCACTTGAATTTCAACAATGAGCACTTCTTAGTTTCATGAGAGAAGAAGGGGGAGGGCAGACACTGCTAGTTCCCATTACAAAACTTCCAACCAATCATATTGTTACTTGTTCCTCAATTCTGTAACCAATTATGTGCCCTCAAATCCATGATGTCATTTACATTGTTCTGTTCTTTGTTCTATACTTCTCAAAACTTATAAAAGGGGAACTGTCCTTTTATCTTTGGCATAAAAGAGGAAAGTCACTGACCCATTTATTGTGAGGCAACATTTTCCTGCTAATAAGTGTTATCTTGCTTTGAGAATTGTCTCAGTTTACCATTTTGTTAGTTTTAATCATGACAATTTATAAAGAGCCATTTCCTATTTCTTTGATTTCTTCTTAGTAAAGGCTTAACAGTAATATAGCTGATTCAAATGACAATCATTGTAAAGTAACTTTTTGTATATGATTACAAATTGAACAGTTGTTCTCATTCATCAGTCCACTAATGGTGCATCAATGTTCCTATATTCCCCAAACCCTTCCAACATATATCATTTTCCTTTAAAAACATCTTTGAAGCTCTAATGGGTATGAAAGGGAAATTAGATCAAAGAGGAGGCAATTTGTTAAAACACATACCTGGTTTGTGCAAATAGAAGTATAAGCAAACATGGGAGGAATGGGAATCACTTGAACTTCACTCATTTAAAATGATTAAAGGAGGTTGGAATACATACATGCAATTATGAAAAGAATTTGAGAGAAACACGTTCAACTCAAAAAGTTATAGAAAGTAACGGAGGAATATGAGGGAGGATTAGGTTCAGGGAGGGAATTAGTCATGAAAGCCTTGTTTGTATAAGGAATAGTGAAGAAAAGGCTGAAAAACAAAAAAAGGGGGAATAATAACTTTTTATTTTTCACAGAATCATAAAATTCCAGAGTTAGGATGGACTTCAGAAGTCATCTTTTCCAGCTTTTGTACAAATCATTCATTCTACCTATAGTATACTTGAAGACTGACCAGAAAGACCTCCCTTTGGCAGCCTCAGTGTGTGGGCAAGTCATAGCCTCATGAAGCAGCTTATCTCATTTTTATATATCTGTGCTTCTTAAGAAATTGCTTTTTATATATTCATATCCTTGGGACTTCTATTCAGTGACCTTATTTCTGCTTTTAAGGCCAATTCTTCATCTGTTCTTCAACTCTTCAAGAATGTCCTGAGGGTTATCAAGTCTTCCTCAGGTATTCTCTCATGGCAAAACATACTCCATTTTCTTTTGTAGATCTGCAGATAAATAAAGCACTTGTTAAGTGCTTAATCACTGGGGAATATCAGTAAGCAAAATAGTCTCTGACCTCAAAGAGTTGACATTGTAAAGAAAAAGATAACTAAGAGAAGGGATTATAATGTATGTGTGTATTTATGTACACAAATATACATTATATATAAACATACATTTATACATATGTACATATATACATATAATATGAATTTCTGGACAATTTCTCAACATCCTGGCTACCAGACTTCTCTTACATGTCCTTCTTAAAAATGTGTCACTTAGAACTGAAAATAGTACTCTGGGTACATGTCAGATATGGTAGGATAAATTTCTTTCTCTGGCTTACATATATATATATATATATACATACACACATATATATATATGCTTCTCTACTTTTTTGATTGCTTTTTTTGGGAAAATTTTATTTAGTTAGTTGATTTAGAATATTTTTCCATGGTTACAAGATTCATATTCTTTCCCTCCCCTCCCCTCAAAACCCCTCCCATAGCTGGCATGCAATTCCACTGGGCTTAACATGTATCATTGATTAAGACCTATTTCCATATTGTTAATATTTGCACTAGGGTGATCGTTTAGAGTCTACATCCTCAATCATATCCCCATCGACCCATGTGATCAAGCAGTTGTTTTTCTTCAGTGTTTCTATTCCCACAGTTCTTTCTCTGGATGTGAATAGTGTTCTTTCTCATAACTCCCCCAGAATAGTTCTGAATCATTGCATTGCTACTAGCAGATAAGTCCATTACATTTGATTGTACCACAGTGTATCAGTCTCTGTGTATATTGTTCTCCTGGCTCTGCTTCTTTCACTCTGCATCACTTCCTGGAGGTTGTTCCAATTTACATGGAATTCCTCCAACTTATTATTCCTTTGAGCACAATAGTATTCCATCACCAACAGATACCACAATTTGTTCAGCCATTCCCCAATTGGAGGGCATCCCATCATTTTCCAATTTTTTGCTACCACAAAGAGCATGGCTATGAATATTCTTGTACAAGTATTTTTCCTTTTTATCTCTTTGGGGTACAAACTCAGCAGTGCTATGGCTGGGTCAAAGGGCAAACTTTCTTTTAGTGCCCTTTGGGCATAGTTCCAAATTGCCATATAGAATGGTTGGATCAATTCACAACTCCACCAGCAATGCATTAATGTCCCAATTTTGCCATATCTCTCCAACATTTATTACTTTCCTTGGCATTCATTTTAGCCAATCTGCTAGGTGTGAGTTGATACCTAAGAGTTGTTTTGATTTGCATTTCTCTGATTATAAGAGATTTAGAACACTTTTTCATGTGCTTATTAATAGTTTTGATTTCTTTAACTGAAAATTGCGTATTCATGTCCCTTACCCATTTATGAATTGGGGAATGGCTTGATTTTTTGTAGAATTGATTTAGTTCCTTATAAATTTGAGTTATTGGACCTTTGTCAGAGGTTTTTGTTATAAAGATTGTTCCCATTTTGTTGCTTCCCTTCTAATTTTGATTGCATTGGTTTTGTTTGTACAAAGCCCTTTTAATTTAATGCAATCAAAATTATTTATTTTGCATTTTGTTATTTTTTCCAACTCTTGCTTGGTCTTAAAATATTTCCTTTTCCAAAGATCTGACAGGTATACTATTCTGTGTTCACCTAATTTACTTACAGTTTCCTTCTTTATATTCAAGTCATTAACCCATTATGAGTTTATCTTGCTGTAAGGTGTGAGATGTTGATTTAAACCTGATCTCTCCCATACTGTTTTCCAATTTTCCCAACAGTTTTTGTCAAATATTGGATTTTTGTCCCCAAATCTGGGATCTTTGGGTTTATCACAGACTGTCTTGCTGAGGTTACTTACCCCAAGTCTATTCTACTGATCCTCCCTTCTGTCGCTTAGTCAGTTACCATATTGTTTTGATGACTACTGCTTTATGGTATAGTTTAAGATTTGGTACTGCTAGGCCACCTTCCTTCACATTTTTTTCATTATTTCCCTTCATATTCTTGATCTTTTGTTCTTCCAAATAAAATTTGTTGTTTTTTCTAATTTAATAAAAAAGTTTCTTGGTAGTTCGATGGGGACAGTACTAGATAAGTAAACTAGTTTGGGTAGGATTGAGGTTATCTCATTCTACCCATGAGCAATTTATGTTTTTCCAATTATTTAGATCTAGTTTTAATTGTGTGGAGAGTGTTTTGTAGTTGTGTTCATATAGTTCCTGTGTTTGTCTTGACAGATAGATTCCCAAGTATTTTATATTATCTAGGATGATTTTATATGGAACTTCTCTTTTTAACTCTTGCTGCTGGGATGAGTTGGAAGTATATAGAAATACTGATGACTTATGTGGGTTTATTTTGTATCCTGCAACTTTGCTAAAGCTTTTGATTTTTTTCCACTAGCTTTTTAGTGGATTATCTAGGATTCTTTAGGTAGACTATCATATCATCTGCAAAGAGGGATAGTTTGGCCTCCTCATTACCTATTTTAATACCTCCAATTTCTTTTTCTTCTCTAATTGCTACTGCTAGTGTTTCTAGTACAATGTTAAATAATAGAGGTGATAATGGGCATCCTTGTTTCACTCCTGATCTTATTAGGAATGCTTCTAGTTTATCCCTATTGCAGATGATACTTGTTGATGGTTTTAGATATATAATTTATTATTTTTGAAAAGGTCATTCTATTCCTATACTTTCTGGTGTTTTTCAATAGGAATGAGTGTTGTATTTTATCAAATGCTTTTTCTGTATATATTGAGATAATCATGTGATTTTTGTTTTTTTGCTTGTTTATATGGTCAATTATGTGATGGTTTTCCCAATATTGAATCATCCTTGCATTCCTGGTATAAATCCTACCTGATCATAATGAATAACCATTGTGATTACTTGCTGGAGTCTTTTTGCTAGTATTTTATTTAAGATTTTTACATCTATGTTCATTAAGGAGATTGGTCTGTAGTTTTCTTTCTCTATTTTTGATCTACCTGGCTTTGGAATCAGTACCATATTTATGTCATAAAAGAAATTTGGTGGAACTCCTTTGCTTATTCTGTCAAATAGTTTGTATAGTATTGGCATTAGTTATTCTTTGAATGTTTGATAGAATTCACTTGTGAATCCATCTGGTCCTGGGGATTATTTCTTAGGGAGTTCTTTCATGACCTGTTCAATTTCTTTTTCTGATATAGGGTTATTTAAGTATTCTATTTGTTCTTCTGCTAATTTAGGTAATTTATAGTTTTATAAATATTCATCCATATCACCTAGATTGCCATATTTTTTTTGCCATATAATTAGGTGAAAAGTTTTTAATGATTGCCTTGATTTCCTCTTCATTAGAGGTAAGGTCTCCCTTTTCATCTTTGATGCTGTTAATTTGGTTTTCTTCTTTCCTTTTTTTATTAGATTGAACAGTACTTTGTGTATTTTATTTGTTTTTTCAAACTTCCAGCTTCCAGTCTTGTTAATTAATTAATTCAATAGTACTTTTATTTTCTATTTTATTAATTTCACCTTTAATTTTTAGCATCTCTAATTTAGTTTTCATTTGGAGATTTTTAATTTGTTCACTTTCTAGTTTTTAAATTTGCTTGCCCAATTCATTGACTTCTGTCCTCCCTAATTTATTAATATATGATCTCAAGGATATATATTTCCCCCTGAGTACTGCTTTGGCTGCATACCATAGATTTTGAAGGGATGTCTCATCATTGTAATTTTCTTCTATGAAATTATTAATTGTTTCTATGATTCATTCTTTAACTAACCAATTTTGGAGAATCATATTATTTAATTTCCAAGCATTTGATTTCTGGGCTTCAATTTCCAAGTGGGAGATCCTGTCTTTTATACTGTTGTTTTCTTTTTGAACTGTTTCCCACTTCTTGCCATGACTCTTCCATTTTTCTTATAATCTCAGATTTAAAGTCTTCAAGAACTTGTGATCAATTTCCATTTTTTCCTGAAGGTTTGGGTATATTTACTTGTTTGTCTTCTTCTGCTGTCTCCTCTTTAGTTTGTAATTTTTCTTCATAAAAATTATCAAGGGTTAAGGTCTTCTTCTTCTTCTCCTTCTCCTCTTCCTCCTCCTCCTCCTCCTCCTCCTACTCCTCCTCCTTTTCCTTCTTCTTCTGGTGTTTATGGAGTTGGTGGCCATTGCCTTGTTCCTTCCTGTTCAGAAGTCTAAGTGAGGAATGTGGGCAGTCTTTGTATTGGGCTCAGGAGAGGATTTTTTCCCTGACTATATTTATCCCAGTCCTTAGCAGTGTCTAGCTGCTCTTAGGGGCAGGTTTAGCCCCTAAGAACTTAGAGATTGCCTTGTAGAGCTCTGGGTGTGGAGGGTAGGCAAGACTTTGTATTGAGTTCTGGAGAGGCTTTTAACCACAGGCTATTGTTCCAGTCTCTGGACATCTTGCTTTTAGCTACTTCTCTCTGCCCAAGCTCAGTGCCCTATCTTCAAGTTTCCTCAGCCTCCTGGGGTCTCTAGTCTTGCTGCACTTATGGGCAGGTCCAGTCCCTGAGAACTTAAAGTTTGCCTGGAAGAGGTCTGGGTGTGGAGTGCAGGCAGGTCTCAGTATTGAGAATGTGAAGATTGGATTTAGCTCTCCCCTCATTTTAACAATGAAGATACTTAGCTCTTCCTTATTGTGAAGATAAATTGTAATCCCCTGATTGTAACAATGAAGGTACTTAGCTCTTTCTTTATTGGGAAGATTGAATTGTAATCCACAATCTATTTTTAGATTTTAATCTACAAAAGGTGATAACTCAGTATTTTAAGTAGATCTACCCATTTTAACTACAAAAGGTGTTAAGTAACTACAAAAGGTGAACTAACCAAGAGAGCTGTTAAGTAACCCAAGAGCTATAATCTAACCAAAGAATGTATGAACTAAAGAGTGGGTAGTCCTGGAGAAAAAGCGTCTGTTGTGATTGGTAGACATGAACTTTAGGGGAGCTGACACAAGAGAAAAAAGATCTTTAAAAAGAGGACAAAAGGCCAGAAGGAGATATTCAATTTGAGATTCAAGTTGGATGGAGGATCTCTGACACTGGAGTGGGACTGGAGGATCAGTCTCTGGATATTCGATTCGATTTGAGGAGATTGAAGAGCTCTCTGACTAGGAGGAGAGACTGGATGAAAGACACTTGAGGAACACCAGACTTCTTTCCATTTAGACAGTCACCATTGGTGAGTGAAAGGCTGACTTAGGAACCTTGCCTTTCTCAGAGGTATAAAACCTCTGAGAAAGGCCCATTGTCTTGAGACTTCTTTTCTCTGATTAAAGTCTTAGTATTTCTACCTGCCTCAGAGGAAGCCAGAGTTTTCTCCTTTTCTCATTCCCTCTATTGTAAATAAACTACTATAAATTCCATTTACTTTAGTAATTTATTTTGGGATTTAGAAATTAAATCCCTGGTGACCACCTAATTAATGTATTTAAGTCTCAACCATAAAACAATTTAACAAGAGCTAGAGAAGTTTTTGCCTGAAGGTCTTTTTTTCAGTTCTCTGTGGTGTTTTGCTGTGAGGCACACCCACTGCCCAAGCACCGTGCCCTACCTCCACATTTCTTCAGCCTCCTGGTGTCCAAAGTCTAGTTTCTCTTAGGGGTAAGTCTGTGTTGACCTCAGCCAGCCTCCCTCCTAGAACTTTGAAGTTTGTCCCGTGCTTGCTCAGACTTTGGAGAGGGGTGATGAGCTCGCCCCTTGGTGGGAGAAATTTATCCCCCTTTTAGTGTGTCAATGTCCTAACTTTGCCTACCTTCCATGCTATGCCCTACTATGGAACTCCTTTGCTCATTTGACTTTGGTTTTGTCATTTTGAGGTACTGTGTCTCCATCAATGGACAGGAGAAGAACTCCGCTTCTACTCTGGAGCCAACTTAACCCTGGAAGTTGCTCGACTATGCAACAGATGCATATTGAGCCTCCAATCCACAAAAGCTCCCAGACTTTTTCACACAAACTTTTATTTAGTTTCATCAAAACAATCATACATAGCCATTCATTTGATTTTTGAATCCAAGTGCTTTAAAAAACCATTTATTTTTAACTAAGTGAAAAAAATTTCATCTATCCCTATTAGATATATTATTAACTTCAGATCATCCTTCCAACTTTTCATCCAACACATTAACTATCCTTTCTAGCCTCATAGCATTGTTAAATTTAATAAGCATTTCACCTTTGTCTTTATTCAAACTATTAATAAAAATGTTGATCAGAACAGGACCAGAGGAAGATTAACATTCTGTGGACATGTCTGATAAGTTATTTTGGAATCCTCTTAACTGTAATGCTATCCAGTATATAGCTTTCTATATCATTTACTAAGATATCTTGAAAAACTATTAAATTCCTTGCTGATATCTAGGTGTACTATGTCTATAGAAATTCCCCTTCCTACCAATATAGAAATAATAGAAAAATAGAGTTGGTCAGCAATATCTTATTAATGATTCTATGCCTCTCAGAAAAATAATTTCTTTCCTTCACAAACATTTGAGAATTACTCTTTTAAAAGGATACATTCTAGGATTTTATCAGGAAGTCAAGTTCAGTGACCAATAGATTGTTAGGAAAAGGATCATTTCATGACAGTGAAAGGTGGTTTGCATTTGGAATTTCCACCTTGCAGTTCTTTCTTCCATTCCCCTCTTCTGTCTGCCTTCCACTCACATTTTCTCTCTAGAGCAGAATAATGAGATATTCTACAGCTGCATCTCCAAGCACAGTTATTAAACAGCTGGAGAAAATGAGCCTGGCATGGCAGGCAGTGTAACACCAGATTATTGCAGAACAAGGAAGCAAGAAAATAGGTTTGCTTTGATGGGAAAATAACCTATTTTTACTGGACAGCTTTACCCCTTCCAACCAAGGAACCCAGTGGCACATCAGCAGTGTATTAGGTGGGGTTCATCGTCATTTCAAGACTGTGTAATAAAGGGTGGCAATTTGTATTTTGGAGATATTATCCTCTTTCTAAATGTTGTGAAATGCTGTGAAAGCATCAGTAGAATTTACTAACTAGTGTGTGGCTAGCTTTGTAATGTTTGTCTTTATTTCCCTGGAAGGGAAAAGACAGAAAGAAATGGAAACAGTACAACCTATTTTATTTGAGTCATTGACAAGGAGACCCAGAAAATGTTTCATTTGTCATATAGTGTCATTAGATAATCCTTCTGATTCACATGGAGGAAACCCACACATTTTACCATGTTTAGCACCTTGAAACTTAAACTCTTAAGTGAGAATCCTTTAGTCTCCTCTCTAGAAAAGACAGGAGGTTTTTAAAGATCACACAGGATTGAGATATTCCACAATTTTAAATGGTTCGAAAAGCTGGAGATCGAACTTTACATTTTGTGTAAATGTTCTTAGTCTGTACAGTCTGCTTTTTTTTAGGCCCACCTGATTTTTTGCAGACCTTAAGCATGACTGCCCTTTGGCACTAGAGTAAAAAAAAAATTCCAGTTCCTATTGCAGTAAATTTTCCTTGGATGGTGACAAGATTTTTGTACAGATTTGTTTCTTCAGTCAGTTCAATAGAGGAGAGTGAACAGACAAGATCTCTCTTAGCCAGTAGGTGTCACTGTTGACTAACAGCAAGAAGAAACTTAAGGAGGAAGAAATCAATTGGAGGAAAAATCCTAAATTATTTCCCCTTGCCCTCAGCCGTTGCTTTTTGGGAGTGATTGTCAAGAGCTCCAGAAAGCTGAACATGGTAGAAGTCCGAGGTGTTAGGCTACCTAGGTGTCTGTCTTCTTTCTATCCTCTTACCAATCCATGTCTCAGTATAAACTATTACTATAGACACCGAGTATAAGAAATAGATTTGGATTCCTAGTTTATGTGCATTTCTACCTTCAATTAAAGCATGCCAAGGTCAAAGTGTTGTAGCTCAGGGATCATTGAAGGATTCAAGATCATGCCACTACAAGATTTGGTTCTTGATGAAACTCACCCCCTGACTGTGTTATCAAACATATTATCATATTTGGTTCTTTGTTCTCAGTGAGTTCTGTGTGTCTTACCTGCCCTCAGGTTGAGGCAACTGTTTGTACTGTTGAGGAATAGAGGAAATTGGAACTTTTTGAGAAATGGTTTGGGATGAAAATTAGTTTGAAGGTTAGTTAGTTGATATAATATGAGATCCCACCTTTATCTACCAATAGAAGAGTTTAAAAAATTGTGGTGATTTTATGTATCCAAATATATATATATTTGGATTCCAGGGTCTTAAATCTTCTGGTTCCATTCATTAGTTTTTTAAACTTCTCGGTGAAATTTACTAATAACCATCACTCAGAGCTGCATAGTAATTGATGCTAAAATTCTTTGGAATCATGTTTTCCAACTTTTTTATGATCTTTGTATGGCATGATCTTTAGATTCTCTGTCATTCTCATTGTCCATTACTTATTTCCAGTTTATGAATACTTTTAAAAAAATGTAGTACCAAGTCTGAACACTATTCCAGATGTTATCTGCTCAGGGAAGAATGTTATGTTCTTATTCTTGGAATCTCTATCTCAATGTAGCACAATATCTGCCATGGTATGTTGCTTAATCAAGATTGGGTTTATGGTTCATTAATACCTTCATATTGTTTTCACAATAACCGCTATCTGAAAGTGGAAAGGAATATGCTTCTCCAACTCAAATGAAGATTGAATTCTAGGAATGATAATTGAGGAAGACACAATGAGATTTAAAAGGTAGAAAGGTTTTACTGGCTGAATGTGTATGGGTATAGATTTTTTTTTAAAAAGGGAAAAATACCCTCCTAAAATGATGGGTTCAAAAAGCCCTAAGACCTCTCTTTTGGAGAGAATTCATAGTAGGTTCAATTCTTTAGAGAATCAACAAAAGGCAACATCTCAGGAATCAATAGAAAGTAGTATGGCAGAGGAAAAAGCCCAGCAAAGAATACAGACAGCTTGTAGATCAGTGGAAAAAGCAGAGGAAAACTACAGACCAGAGAGGAGTTCCAGAAGATGCTATCCTTGGAGCATATAAGGAATACAGTAGCCTCCATGACTCATGAGATGATAGGGAAGCTGAGTCACTTGGTCTGAGTAAGACCAGCATTAATGGCCCCATATCCATTTTTTTTTCCCATTGGAAGAGAGTTTGAATATCAACTGTTCTCTGATTCTCTAGGAACATTTCTAGCCTGAGTGAGCATCATTCCCATGCCTGGTCATGCTAGATGCAAATAAGAAAACTCTTAAAAACTCACCAACTGTTACTGCTCGGAGGAGAGACGGTCCCCATTCTCTCCAAAGCCTGAGCAGGGTGCCCACCAGGAGCTCTAGTAAATTACCTAATTCCCTCAGGGGGCCTGGTAATTGTGTTTCCATCATTTCCCTTGACTGCCTCCTAATAAACCTAGCTTTACTTTACTGCTTAGTTGTGAGCTCTATATTTCTTGTAATATACTTTGATATTTCTCAATCTTCTTGAATCTGTAATAAAATAGAGCATTAATACCTAGGCTATATTTTCTCAATCTATGTCTGTATCTATGTGAACTCTTCCATTCATGTTACCTGACCACTGTGGTTCCCATGTAGTTTCTCTTTTCCCTATGTGGTATTGGATTTTGTGGGAGAGTATGGAGGGAAGTCAAATCCTCTTTTTGAAAAAAAATTTGCCTTCTGTCTTAGAATTGATACTAAGTATTGCCTCTGAGGCAGAATGTGACTTGCCCAAGGTCACACAGCTAGAAAGTATCTGAGACCATATTTGAACCCAGGTCCTCTCACCTTTAGGTTCTACTCTCTATCCACTCTGCTACCTCACTGTCCCTAGATCCTCTTTGTTATTTCTTTCCTATATTGCTTAATTAAATGCCTTTTGCTCTGAATTAATGTATCCTTTAGTTGGTATAATTAAATTCTATGGCAGAGACTTGAGAATTGTTTTGAATAGACACTAAACAAAAGCAAGCCTTAAATCTAAGATGACCTTCAAGGGGCTTGTATTCGAGGTGTGAGGAAGTCTATACTTATGGAGATTTTTAGGCAGATGTGAATCTCATTCTAAAGTTCCAGTAGTTCCTGTAGGATTTGATAAAACCAATGGGAGTTCTTTTGCAACCAAAAGTATCTAGAAGACCTCATCATCCACCCAGAATGCCTTTTCTACTTGTACTCTGTAGGATATGTTTCAAGGCAGTGTTGAATACCTTTGTCAAGCATATGTCTTCTTATGTTTTCTTTTGCTTGATATCAATACTATATTTCTGTAGTTCCATTTATTAAGAAATTTTGTACAATCTTAGCAAAAGAAATATTTTGTTAGAAGAAATTCTTTAAGGAAGTGTTTTTTATTGATGATTAGATATATTAAAAAAAGGTCTCCAGGAGTTTGTTTTTAAAACTCTTACCTTTCATCGTAGAATTGACATCAAGTATCAGTGGTGGTAAGGGCTGGGCAATTGGGGTTAAATGACTTGTCCAAGGTGATATGGGTAGGAAGTAGAACTTCCCAACTGCAAGTTTGGCACCATATCCACTGAGCCACCAATAGCTACCAGTTTTTATTATTATTTAGTGAACAGTATTATTTGCATTTAGAAATTCCTTCCTTGTCAAGTTTCATTTTTTGAGACTTTAGATCAGGACTAAGTAGATAGAAAGAACTTATAGGCTATTTTGTTACTGATACTTCTTTACAGGGTTGGAGGGGTACTGGGAAAATGACTCTAACAACAGGGCAGGTGAAGGTAGAAGGGAAACAAATCAGAAGAGAGGGGCCAGACAGGCATTTTGGGGAGTAAAAAATGTAAATGATGACTAACTACCCCTACATATCCCTTACCCTGGCCAGTGGCAAACAGCTGGCAATTTCTTTAATTTTACCCTTCATGTACTTTGGTAAAAACAAAGTGTGCTTGGTATTTTTAAATGCCTGCTTTTATATATATATATAGGGGAAATATATTACTCATTACCTTCACATTGTATGTCACTGTATGGGCTTTGGCACCGAAGTGTGATCGGTAAAAAATAAAAAACAAACAGCTCTGCCTCCTCACCTCCCACCAAATCACAGCAATTCTGAGGAGTTTCTGCCTTCTCTTGTCAGTGGTTTAGATAAACTTCTCAAGAGAAAAAAAAGACAAAAGACCATTAGCTAGCCTTCTGCCCTGGGGCTGATTACAAGCCAGTGGAGTAAGGTGGCCTCTCTATTATACTAGAGAAGAATATGACAGCCACAAGCCTGGCCTTTTGTATGTATCTGATGCATCTCTTAGCCTTTCATTTAAAGGAGGGAGGGAGGGAAGGGTGCTTCATATTTCTTGCTAGTTATAATAGGTCTAATGGTCAGTGAATAATGACAGCTGTTGAACTGTGTAGAGTGGCCATTAACCATTCCCTACTGTGTCGATCCAGTGTGGATGTAGGGAGGCTGGTGAAGATTTTTCAATGATAGACTTGAGTTGCATTTCTTCTAACCTTGATCTTATCAACTGTGAACTGCACTTGAATTGTTTAGCTATTTACTTATAATGGTGTGGAGCAGAGGGGCTGGAAGTTCAGGGTGGGAGAAATGAAAGAACATATTTCACAGAATCTCAGAATTGGAGGGACTTGCTGAGGCTCTCTGGTCCAAACTTTACTCCATTAGGTTTTGCATTTTAATACTGTGGCCAATCCTCAGTTATCATTTATTAAATATTTGCCGTGTGCCAGATATTGTGCAACGCCAAAAGGATCCAAATACAATGACTGAAACGATCCTTGTTATCAAGAAACTTACACTATACGAGAGAAGACAAGTAGGTATATAAGTATATACAGAACACATATAAAAAAGAAGAAATACATTTAAATACAAAAAAGTTAAATACATGCCAGTTTTGGGGAGAGGACACTAATAGTTGTGGAAATAGGGTCTGGAAAGACTTCAATTGGGTCTTAAAGGAAGAGAAGGTGCTATGAGTTGGAGGTAAGGAGGGATCCAATGTAAAGGCATTGAAATGGTAACAGGGTTGTTGTATAAAAGGAATAGGCAGTTGACCATAACAGAGAGACCTCTCATAATGCACAGGGGAAGACAAATAATAAGGGCATAAGGACAAATTTGAGATAGATTGTGAAGGGCCTTAAGATAAACAGAAGACTTTATGTTTCATCCCAATGGCAGGAGGAAGCCACTGGATTGAGAAAGCTTGCCAGTAACATGATCAGACCTATTTTTAAGAAAAATTACTTTAGAAGCAATATGTACGTAAGGTGGACTAGGGTGGTAAGATTGTCTAGGCAGAAGGGCCAATTACGAAGCTTTTACAATAATATAGGCAAGAGGTGATGAGGGTCTGAAATGAAGTGATAGCTTTTTAAGTAGCAGGAACCAGTCAGATCTGAAAGATGTGGAGATAGAAATGGCAACTGATTAGGTAGATAGGGTGAAAAAAGAGTGAGATATTAAAGTTAATGCTAAAGTTATGAACCTGGGAGGCTTGAAGGCAATATTACAAATCTGGAAGGCTATAAGGATGTACTTTTTATAAGAATTTAAAATGTCAGTTTTATGCTAAATATGAAAGTTTTAAAGTAATATCGTGGTCACTGATTTCAAAAATTAACTCTAAAGTCACAAGTCTGTTAGCTACCCATAACAATTTAGTTTAATAGAGATATAATAAAAGAGAGAAATGTAGGAAGGAAGTAGAAAGTATTGCGTAGCTAGAAACTCTATAATTTGTGTCAAAGAAGTCCAGTTCAGCACCCAGCAGGGGCTTTCAAGTCCTGATCTCCACATGGATTCATGGTAATATCTTAAACCAGGAGTCTCGGTGTGTTCACCATGGTGTGTTCATCAAGGGTTCTACTACTGCAGCCTCTTGCAGGAAAAAAGGGCTTCTCTGGAACCATTCTCTCCAGAAGCCAGGAAAGGAAGGCCAGCTACTCACCCAGAAAGCCAATGCAGGATCCAGGGAAAGAGTCTCCTCCTTCAGTCCAGCTCACCAACACAGTGTCTAAAGACAAACTCCAAAGGAGAACAAATTCAAAGGAGAAGTCCTTAGGACAGGAAGTTCAGGACTTTTTATAGTCCTTTTTCCACATCACTTCCTATCCCTTCCCCATTTTTACAGGAACCAATCACAGTCTTTCAATTTGCCTAGCATTGCCCAGGGGCAGGACAGGGCCTTCTGGGGTTGTCACCCACTCTAGAAAGTGACTTGTGAACTCTCTTACTTAGTGTCTGGTAAGGTACCAAGTAGGGGCACTTAAATTTTTGATTATTTAACATAAAAATAGGCAAGAGGAGAGAGTTAATCCTATATTCACCCTTCAAAAGAATTAGTAGGGGGTGGAAAAGTAGAGGATATTTGGGGGAAAATGGAGTTTTACTTTGAATATATGGGAGACAGCTTTGGGAAATCCAATTTTAAATATCCAATAGATAATTGTGACATGGTATAGAAGCTCAGTTTGGACTCTGGTTCTGAAATACTGGCACCCTAATCAGTTTCCTTGAGTGTAAAGTATAAACTATCATCTCTATAGAGATGAAATAGCCACAAATAGGGGACATGATATATATGAAGAGATAGCAAAGGTGACAGAAGAATGGGTAGGCAGGTAGGAGGAGAACAAGGAGAGACTAGTGTCATGGAAGCCTAGAGAAATGAAAGTATCCCGGAAGAGAGAGTATTGATATTATTATATATAATAGGATAGGTTGAAAATGAGGGCAGAAAAGACAATCAGACTTGATAGTTAATGAGTGTGTATATCATTATCCTACTTTGTTCTGTATCAGTTTGAATGTCTTATATGATTTTCTGTAATCATGATATTAATTTTTTTAAGTACAGTAATATTTTGTTCCATTCATATATCTCAACTTGTTTAACCATTTTCCAATCAATGGGCATATAATTTGATTATAGTTCTTTTTTCATTTAAAAAAAGTGCTACTTGGGAGCAGCTAGGCGAATCAGGAGAGTCAGCCCTAGAGATGATAGGTCTTGGGTTAAAATCTGGCCTCAAAAAAAAAAAAAAGGAAGTCCTATCTGTGTGACCCTGGGAAAGTCACTTAATTATTGCCTAGCTCTTATCACTCTTCTGCCTTGGAACCAATACTTAGTGTGGATTCTAAGCTGGAAGGTAAGGATTTTTAAAAAGGGTGCTACTATATTTTGTTAAGTATGGGTCCCTTATTATTGTTGATCTCCTTGGAGTACATGCCTAGAAGATTTGTCAGGACCCCATGATTCTTATATTTAAATTAATGGCACAGACATTAAAATCCCATTTGCAGAGACTATCTTAATCAGAAATTCACTTCCTAAATTTGCCTTTCTTCTCCAAAGTTCTTGCCATCAATTGGTAGCAATAATGAAAAGGTCACCTGCTATCCTAACATCTTCAGTTTCTTGCCAAGGATTCAATAATTCCTTGCAATGACTTCTAGATTTTTTCTGGTGGCATCATTTGTCCCCATGTGAACCACTAGAAATGGGTAACAGTTGTAAGATTTGACAATTTTCAAGAGACTTTCCACTATTTTTTTTTCTTAACCCTTACCTTCCATCTTAGAATCAATACTATGTATTGATTCCAAAGCAGAAGAGTGGTAAGGGCTAGGCAATGGGGCAATAGCATTTTCCATCTCTAGGCCTGGCTCTCACACTACTGAGCCACCTAACTGCCCCATCTCCACTACATTTATTATGCATCATGCCTCAGAAAACCTTTAAATTGTTCAGATTAGGTCAAGATATGACTGAGTCTGTCCTCAGCAGAAGCCCATCAACTGTCCTGCTTGTTTCTTTTTCCTCTGAACAGCACTGGATAGCTTCTCTTCTTTGGTGATACCCATGATACATATCACTATTTCTTGAAATATAGCAATCTTCATCTTCTTTAGACAGTATGACTTTATACTCTATGGGAAGAATCTCATATTTATTATAATACTCCAAATGTTTAATAGCTTTTCCCTTCTTCTTCTGGGTTCCATTCTTCTACCCTCTAACTTTCTGATTAAGGATATAAGTTCCACCCTTCCCTAATTCTTCACGTTCTTTTTTTCCCCAAGAAATTTTTTTTTCCTATTTCTTCAAAGAACTTTTTCATTCTTCCTGATAAACTGGAGAACAGAGGCATTCACAGAATCATAGCATAATCTATTTAGAATTGGAAGAGAAATTGGAAATCATGAAGTCCAACACCAAGAAAGTGACTTGCCCAAGATAACTAAAGTACATCTGAAAAGTTCTTTGTGGCAGAGTCGATATTTTGAGTTTGACTTCTCCATTTGTTTCACTGTCTCCAGTCAGGTAATACATCTAGATGAATTCTCATTATGGCTCTGGTGTTACAATATGCTCTAGTTCCCAAAAGACTTATTTCTAGAAACTTTCAAGGCAGTTGTATTTTATGTTTTCAGATGACACTGCAGGTAAAGTTAAATGTTGTCAGAGTATATGACTGTGCCCAATATGTGACCTACAGCATTATTTTCTCAGGACCATTATTCAGTGGGTATCATCAATAGCATTCATCACCTTTTCTTGATCTTCTTGGTAATGGCAAGAAATATTCTTTCTCTCTGTCTCTGTCTTTGTGAGTCTGTCTGTCTATCTGTATCTCATATATTTTTAAATAATGTTACTCAGAATGTCAATAGTGCAAATCCTTGGAGGATGACAATAAAGAAAAGTCTGAAGCTTTAGGGGATTGATGAGCCCAAGAAAGTAAAAAAGCCCATAAATATAGATAGCAAGGCCAGTTATCATTAGAAAGAAAGCAATGGCAAGGCGAATAGAAGATGAATAAATGCATAAACCTAATGCTGGTGAGTAGTAGTAACTACTGGTGATTTGATCAGTTGTGAATGGGAGACAAGTATTTATTAAATGACGTCCAGGATAATAATAATAATAACTGTTCATACCTACCTAGTATTTTAATGCTTAGAATGTGTTTTCATCATTCGATCCCTGAACTGGAATCCATAAATAAAATGTTACTCTTTTTTTCAGAAATGTGAAAATTGAATCTCACAGAAGTGAAGTGACATTTCTAATATTCAGTAAGATTTAGATACACCACTTAACCAAGCTTGGTTTTTGTCTTTAAATACAGTTGTCTTTTCACTAATGAGAGGAGATAAACTCTGCACTCAGAGAGCTTACAATCAAATCAGGCTTCAGTGTATTCTTTGGAGTCATGGAAAATTATGAATCCTAACCAGGTTAGAAAGAAGGTCATGATTCACAATATTTTATAATCTTTTTATGAGACTTTTCTTTCTGACCTTTTTGCTTTTAAATGCCATCTCTACAGTGTCACCTGGGTGTCTTGCTAAAAGCAGGCCAGAGGGGGCCTGACCTATTCAGGAACCAGTGCCATCAATTAATGGGAAATGGAGTTCTTTGGGTTATTCAGTATTCTCAGCTTGTAACCTCCTGGAAAATCCCTGAACATCCTTTCTATTTTGCTATGGGCCTTTTTTTTTTGTCCTTTCCTCTCTTTTCTGCTTTTTGCTTTTTCTGTCCTATGATCACAGAGATCTCACTATTAATTAAATCAGGTCTTTATTTCTTGATTACACTAGTCCTTGCTCCTCCTCCCCCACCTGGAGTCTTCTTCCTTTGTAAGATCCCAGTGTTCTGGGATTGCCATGAACCGAGAATAATGCCTTAGGGTAGAGACTAAAAAGGTTCAGGTCTACTTTACTTTTCAAAAGTCAGGATACCTGTTCCTATATAAATATCAATAAGGAGAATAAGCCCAGAAATACCACCTAAAAAGAATGAAAGCTTCCCCCCCCCCTTTCCTTTGTTTTTCTATGATGTCAACCCTTAATTTGGTGTCTGTATCCAGCAATAGTCTCAGAATTAATGCAAGGAATTAATTTCCTATTTAAGTATTAGTCTAGCAAAATTGAGGGATTAGAATATAAAAGCAAATAATTTTATGTCTATATGTTATAGATATAATTGTATAGATTGATATTTTAATATTTATAAAACTATAGTGAATAGGGGATGCCCTAGTTATTGGAAAGAAATGTACTCAGTGTATCACTTTATAGAATTCCTCAGTTATACAGTGTTTGAAAATATTTATCTTAACAAAAGCTCTGACATAGAACAAGTAGCATGGCATGTTTTATAGATGAGAAACAGGTTCAGATAAGTGGTCACTTGATTATTCAAGAGTATAGTAAATAGTAGACTCCAGTTCCAAACCCAGATCTTTTGACTTCTAGTCCTCTGGTATTTCCATTATGTTGCACTGTCTCTCTGTCCCACAGAGAACAAAAATAAGACAATGTGAAAAGAATATTTTACATTTAAGTAATCTTTGCACATTTTAAAGTGCTTCCCCTGGTACAAAAATAAAATAACAAAAATGAACAGTATAATTATAATGCTGTTTGGCCCAGGAGACAAGATAAAATAATGCATTTTTCTCCATTTTTTTGAAGAGGGGCATTATGGGTTTGAAACATGAAATATATTTTCAGATTTAGATCTTGTGTTCGTTTTCTGAACTGAACCTTTTTTTTTTGCTTTTTTGAAATATTTATATATATAATATTAGGGATGGCTCATTAGTTAGAAGGTAGTATTTGGAAGATGGATGAAAATATTCAAAAATCAAAGTAATATAAAGACAAAAGATGCCAATACATTTTTAAAAAGGACTTTTTCATCCATTTTCTTCTTTGATTCTCACAACAACCCTGCAAGATAGGTAGGGTAGATTTCATCAACATTGCTTTTTAAAAATTCTTATTTTCTGTCTTAGTATCAATTCTAAGACAAGAGTGTCAAGGGCTAGGCAATCAGAGTTAAGTGACTTGCCTAGGGTCATACAGTTATGAAATTCCTGAAGTCAAATTTGAACTCAGGTCCTCCTAACTCCAGGTTTGATTTTACATTCATCATACAACCTCGCTGCCACTACTACCATTTTAAAAATGAAGAAACTGAAGTTTAGGTATATCAAATGGTTTGCTAAAGGTCTTAGAGCTTGTTAGTTACAATGTTATGATTTAATTTCAGACTTTCAGATGCATTTCTTTAACTTTTTCACTATATCTTTAGGTAGGTTCCCTCTACCTAAAAAAGAACAAGCTTTTAATTTTGTCAATGTCTTGAAGTTAGTAGGGAGCTGAGTGTGTGTGGTATATTGAAATGTCATCAGCTGTTGATGGAAAGCCAGAAGATTGGCTGGCTGTATAGTTGGAGAAAGAGCAGAATGGCAGTTGACTCATGGTAATGAGTTGTTGACTAAAGAGTTTAGCACTAGACCATGCTTTCTGGGAGAGGAAGGAATTCAATTATGTGTTAGGAGGGGAAAATAATTAGGTGAATTCCTAACTAGGAAGGTTTTTTTTTTTTTTAAATTGGAAGATTCCCAAGTATTAGAGTTACTTTCCTTGATCACTATTTAAATACTTGTTCACCTTGTGATAAACTACATATCCCTTCCCAGCTTATGATTCTGTGGAACACAGTATTTTTATGCAACTTATTAGTTTCATCTGCAATGGTTGCTTACGTAGCTAGAAATGCCTGAAGCATCATTTCCCAATTTGGCTAAGGGGGAGATGGAGCATCAGAGGAATGTATATTTCCTTGATATGAACAGAGCTGGTCAGGCTGAGCTTCTGCAATCCTATCACAGATGCCTTCTAAACTGCCCTGTTCCTTACTTTCCTGTGAGCCAGCTGCCTTTGCTTGGTAATCAGAGACCCAGCACCACATGCATGAATAGTTGAGCAAGGAGCTAATTAGAGATAGAGAAACAAATCAGCCGCAAGAATAAAACACTCTTCATTTCTGAACACGACAGGAGGTAAAGTTATAATCAGAGTCTCAAATCCATTTTTGTGGGAAAGAACCACAAGAAACTTACAAATATTCAGGGGGTGCCTTTAGACTCCTTATTGGCCTAAGTGGAAGTTTCCTAGTGGGTATCAGCTCCTTAAAAGGCCACTTTTGGGTTTCTTGGAAAAAAGGAACTGATTCTCTTTATACCTTTTTTTTTTAGGGAAAAAGAGAAATACTAGCATCAATTAGGAGAAATTCCCTCTACCATGGAGTAAACTGCATTGAGGCAAAGACCTATATTTCAGAGGGACACTGAATTCATGGACCTGTAGCTCTTTTCTTATTCTGTACCCTCAATGCATGGAGGACAGAAAAGAAATGCCGTAATAATAGTTATATTTGGTTTGATTTCTACTCCTGTAAAACTCCTCTATCCAAGGCCACTGCTTAATCATCATCTCCAATGACCTTTTATGAATCCTGACTCTCCTTGATGTTTATTCAGAATTTTTTCTTCAGGACCCAAACTCTTCCGACATTCTCATGATGCTAAATATATTCTTTGACTTCCATGATGCTGTTTTCTCCTGGGTCCCTTCCTACTTATGTAGCCACTTCTTTCTGGTATCTTCTTATTCATTCATTTTTCTCCTTCTGACTATTCAGGATAGATTCTTAGGTCTCTGGCATAGTTTTCTCCTTGCCTTTCTCTGCCCTGTGGTATGTATTCTCATCTGTCTCAAGGCTGCAGACATATTGACTATAAAGATGGTTCCTTATTCTCTATTTGTACTTTTGAACTTTACTGTCCTGAAAACCTGAAGTCTAGTCCTGTGTTTTCACCTATTTCCTGAATATTTCTATGCAGAGGTCTCACTGGAACTTCTAACTCATCATGTCAAAAATGTCACTTTTATGTCTACTCTCCCTTGCCTTTCTTCCCAAATATTTTGTTTGTGGCTTTAGTTTTAGATATGACTCTTCCTTCTTCCTCATCCCCATATCTAATCATTTTCAAATTCTGTCAATTTGAACTTCATATTTCTTGCATCCATCCTCTCCTCTGTATTCAAACTGCCACACCACCACCCTTCAGGTTCTTATTACATTTCACTTATTATAATAATTTCTCCCCATTATTTTTGCTTTTGATCTCCCCATTTTCTAATTTAGCCTTCACACAGCTGTTCAATAATTTTTCCTAAAACACACTTCCTGTGCATAAAAATCTCCAGGGGCTCCCCAGTGCCAAAGATAAAACACCAACAACTTAGCTTGGTGTTTGAGGCCTTATGAATGAATATGAGGGTTCTTTTCTAGTCTTATTTCCTTTCTTTTCCTTTCCTTTCATATACTCAATGTACTAGCCAAATTATTCCCTACATTTATGTTGCAATCTTTTGCCTCAGTTTCTTTTTTTTTCTGACTAGTCCTTCCATATCTGGCATGTATTTTCTTTAAACATTTGCCTGTGGAAATATTTATTTTCTTTTCAGGGCCAATCTAGGTACCATTTTATTCACAAATCATTTGTTGATGCCCTTTCCCTCCTAGCTGAAAATAATCACTCCTTCCTCACATTTTCATGACTTCATTTTGACTTCTCTTTTTTCCTTATTATCTTTTATCTTGCATGATACATGTCATCTTTTCCTACTAGTTCATGAAATTCCTTGAAGTCAGAGACTATAGTGGTTGTTTATTTGTTTGTTTGTTTTTTTAATCCTGAGCAGCTTTCTACAGTGCCTTGAATATTATACAACTTAATGTTTTCTGAATTAAAATTTACTTAAGATTTGTTCTATTCATAATCAGTGTCTCTTTTCAGGGAAACCTATTATTCTGTCAATGTGAGATTTTGAAATGCTGGGGCCTTGGTTGGAGAGAATAGCTTTTAGATTTGAAAAGATGGGGATGCTTTTGACTGGGACTGCTTCATTCTCATTGCCAGGGCACACCCCCCAATCTCCTTTGAGAATTTACTTATCAAACCTGGGAAGAACACCGAATTCGGGAATACAGTATATTTCTGGATCAAACCAGATGGAGGATGGAGTTTTATAATGTATCAAAATATTGGTAACTTCTTTTCTTTCCCTTTTTATATTGATAGGTTTGAGCTAGGTTTGAACTAAATTACTTGGCTTCCAGTTTTATAAGAAGTTGATAAATCAGAAATTAGGTGTTATATTTGAGAAGATATAGATGAAAGAAGGTCAGAGAACATAAGCTCATAGTATTTAGATGTAGAAGACCTCTTATGGATCAATTAGTTGAGGGATTAATAGCCTGGGTTCTAAACTTGTTTTATGAAAATTGATAATTATTTTCATATGATTGGTTTCCTTTCTATTCTATTTCATGCGTTTTAAAACATTATCTTGAGGCAGGAACCAAAGGTTTTACCAGATTGTCCCAGAGGCCATGACCAAAAAAAAATAAAAGTTACATATGCCTGATCTAGTCCAATTTTCTCATTTCAGAGATGGGGAAACTGATTCTTTCCAGATATAAGTTGGAATAGCTGGCTACTGAGGTCCCTAATGTCATGTTTTATGATTCTGTGGTTCTGAGGACTACGAAATGATGTGAGCTACCCAAGATTACACCGGTACTAAGAAGCTGGAATTCAGACCTACCTTCTCTGACTCCAAATCAGCTGTACCACCACAGGCTAGATAAGGTTAGATGTTTCAGAAACGCAACTGCTGAAAATATAGATATTTGTGACTTTTCAGTGGTTAGAATCCATTTCTAACAGATATCGATCATTGTCCAGCTGAGATTTACTCACAAATGGTGAAATAGAACAATATTAGTTAATAAAGCCTGCACTAGAGCCACACAGGTAATCACCCTGTTCTTTTCTTTTTCCTGCCCTCTTTCTCTCTCCCTAAGACAGTTCATTCCTTTAGAAAAATTCATTAACCTACAGTAACACTTTTCATCTTTGACAGTTATAAGTAAAAGTAGTCTAGTATTTCTAACTCTTCACAGACTCTTCTCTCAGTTTCCTGGGAGCAGTCCAAATCAGAAAAGGAAAAAATTGGCCTTGACTATTGAGTGATGACTCTCAAAGAAAACTCCCTTGAATTGCTATCCAGAAGTGAAACTTACTAAGAATACAGACTGGCCACAGATATAAAATGTCTGGGCCCCTTCTTTCATTTATTTTGCAAGCAATTATTAATTACTTGTTGTATGTCAGGCATTACGCAAGGTGCTGGTGATATAGTCAAAAATGAAAAACATCTCTCAAAGACCTTACATTCTATTAGAGGAATGCTCTCTTCTAATCAAATAGAACATATATACAAAGTAATTTCTAGGGAGAAAGGTACTATCAACTAGGGGGAGCTGGATAAGGTAAGTGTATATACCCTAAGTCCTTGAAGAAAGTAAAATCTTATAATTTCTACTTCCATTATATCTCATAATCTCCTCATCTCCACTCACATAGTTGAAATTATTATAATATAGAAATTATTATAATAAGTGAAATGTAATAAGAACCTGAAGAGTGGTGTGGCAGTTTGAATACAGAGGAGAGGATGGATGCAAGAATTATGAGTTCAAATCGACAGTATGTAGTTCAGTCCTTCATCACCTCATACCTGAACTATTGCACTTTCCAATTAGTCTCTCTGTCTTGACTCTCCCCATTCCAATCCATATTCTACACAGGTATCCAACTGGTATTTACAAAATATAAGTCTGACCATTTCATCCTTCTGCCCCATACCCCCAAGCTCTCATGTTTTCCTTATAATCACTAGGAGCAAATATAAACTCTTTTGTTTGATGTTAAATCTCTTCAAATATCAGCCCTATCCTACCTTTCCATTCTCCTACTCTGCTCCCTTGTCAGCCACAGTGACCCAACTCTGCTATTCTTCAGAAATGACAGTCTATTAGAATGCAGACTCTCTCCTTCCTTCCTTCCTTCCTTCCTTCCTTCCTTCCTTCCTTCCTTCCTTCCTTCCTTCCTTCCTTCCTTCCTTCCTTCCTTCCTTCCTTCCTTCCTTCCTTCCTTTCTTTCTCTTCTATAATACAATAGTTGACTTTTACATGAAGTTTTAATGTCTGCAAATCAATTACACACATTTCTGCATTTATAGATGTATCATTGTTATCCTCCCATATTTTATTGAGTTCCAAAGAGGTTAAGTAAGTCGCTCATGGTCGCATAGATATTAATTATCTGAGGCTGGATTCAAATCCAAGTCCGATGTACTAAATTTACTACAAAAAATCCTTTAAGATCCACCATTGTTCCATTTTTTTCCATGAAACTTCTATAGTAATAAAAAACCCATTCTGATTTGATTGCTACTCTGAAAGCTGAACTTTTTTACCACATATTTTTGACAACGACATATCAAATTTTATTCTGGAAAATGTCTCTATATAGTTTATTTTAAACCTTTACAGATGAGGTTTATAGGATCCTCCAGATAATATAAAGAACTCAAGGTAACAATGTGTTTATTGGATATGAGAATTTTTATTTTAACAAACTCAAAATAAAAAAGATAAAAGTATTCTTAATAAATTGATGGTTTCAATCTC